>NC_092803.1:120085960-120170960 GCF_040954645.1 Diabrotica undecimpunctata | reverse complement strand
CGAATTACATGTTATGATCTTTTCTGACGGATATTCTCAAGTTAAAGTTGATTTCATGTAATCGAATGAACTATCTTATAAGTAAAGTCGTCCCAGGAACGCAACTCAACAATATTGGCAATATCATTTTAAAGTCGTCTACTTTAAAATGTATAAGGTATGTCTGAATTGTCAATATAGATGAGTCAGATGAAATTAAATTATTAGAAGAATTTTTCACTAAGTAACAAAAAACAAAATTTGTTTAATTTACTAATGTTTGTATTTTGAGAACGATTTCCGAAGTGGAAATTGAAACGTCAATAAACGTATTTTAACCTTTAATTGTGGCTTATTCCCATTTAAATATAAATTAATTTACTTTCATACTTTTTGGCTTTTTATAGTTTCTTTTTATTTGACTAATCATTTTCATTTGCTTTGTTCCTTCCTAACTGAAAGCAAAACCGCCCAATAAAGATTTTCCAATTTCTTCGAAACTGCAACAATATAAGCGTCAAATAATAAATTTTCAGAGATAAAAAAACTTACTCATGAGATGTATAATACAGTACTTGGACTGTATTATTATTATTATTGGACAATAATAATAATAATAATCATTATATTATATATATATATATATATATATATATATATATATATATATATATATAATATATATATTTCGAAAGATTTCTACGTTAGTAGAATTAAACCTATAGCTAAGATGAATCTAGTACAGGAATTAATTTTAAATTAACAGTCTTCCGAGTTGACCCGCGTCGATTATCATTGCGCCAAGCTTGCGACATCCTCTTTGATGTCTTCTTCAGGGCTTCCAAGGTCCCAGTCTTCGAGCCCCCAGATACTACTACGCGGATCACTAACCAATGCATTACTCTGATAGTGGGAACAGTAGAGGACGGTTCATTTATATCGTCGATGGTAACGTGTTTTGGGTGGAGGTTGGCGTGGGGATTGGCACGAAGATTATTGAGACAATTTGGCCTTTTTTTAATTTCTATGACTTCTCGGATAATTCTTGGTTTATAGAAGCGGATGGGGGCTATTGTTCTGGAGTTTTCAATTCAATTTTATGACCTGTATGAAGATGGTGTTGACCTAGAGCTGAAATTGAATCGGAATTGCAAACATAATATAGGCTAAACAAATCGTAGAATACAAAATAGGATTTATAAACATTCCTTTTATGTTCGCAATTGCGTTCATTCTTATTGTGTCTTAAAACATTTTTTTAATTAAATCTCTGAAACTACAAGAAAATAATTAAATAATAAGAAAATAAATAATTAACTTGTTTAAAAATAACGATTTATTGGGATTTAAAACAATTTCATGCTCGAACTTTGCAAACATCTAAAATCGAAAGTAAAGTCACCATTGGCCATCAATAATGCATTAACCGAAGTCACGTCATTGTTCTATTTTGCTATTCCATAGAAATTATTATGTATAAAGCTATTTCACGAGTACGCACACGACAAGGAAGTTAATTAGACCCAAAATCATTTATTATGCAAAAGATAAACTCTCATCAAAGTTACGGATCTCGACTGGCACAGAGGAAGCGACAACAATAAACATCGGTTATCTGTGTAAAACAGACGATCTGCTGAAAATGGAATGCGGAATAAAATTAGGGTGGAATTATTAGCAGGTAAACAAATTTTAGACAGAACAAAGGCCAAAAAATGTTAACTAGACAGACCTAAGGGATGTTAACACACCCCTCAGTCTCAACTCAAGGGCCGGTGAGACTAGCATCCGGTAAAATTATATCATATTACAAAAAGTTTTAGTTTACAACTACCAAGGGCGGTTGGGGGCGTTTACTTTTTACTTCATTTTTTCTCTAAAACCCTCTGAAGGTAATTATATATATATATATATATATATATATATATATATATATATATATATATATATATATATATATATATTGTTTTAGTAACCGTTTCATAAACTTTTATTCTCAACATCCATCTAAGATGAAAACAAATTTGGTTTTGGCCCTTAAAACTAGGGTTATCAACTTATCACACATCGAGTTCAGGGACAAGGGACTAAAAAAATTGAGATCTATACTATAAGAGAACTCCTATCCTACAGGGCTTTTGAATAAACTCATTTTTGGTTCTCCTTTTCCTTTGCAATTTTCTGACAACCAAAATTTTCATAATAATGAGGTGAATAAGGTCCGACAACTGACACAGACATTGACACAGAACACATCAGAGCTACCACAATCTAAAATAACGTATGGTTGCCTACCCTATATTCCAGTTGTCACACCTAAGCTATTGAACATTTTCAAAAATGTTAGTGGCTTAAAAATTGCAACTAAGAATGTGAAAACGGTATCGAAGTTGTACACAAAGACAAAGGATCCTTTCACAATACAGGAGTCATCGAATGTTGTTTATTCTATACCGTGTGCCAATTGTAAAAACGTGTATATCGGAGAATCATCTCGTAATTTCCACAGTAGAGTAATATCACATCGCAGCGACATAAAAACCAAAAAGATTAACGCATGTGCGCTCACAGAACATGCATTAACTTTAAAACATGAATTTAATTTCGAAGATTCCTGTATTTTGGCAAAGGAAAAAAACCATTCAAAACGTGTTTTCTTAGAAATGTGTTTCATAAAATCTAATACGTCTTGTATAAATAAAAAGTCAGACATAGATAAATTGAGCAACATTTATTGTTACTTACTGACAAAACATCAGAAATAAAATAAAGATTTACTTTTACATATACACACCATAATACACCTGCATATAAAACATGTTGCATACTATCAAGACAGGTTTAATATACTATTTCCATTAATATAATAACAAGAACTCCTAATTACCTTTTAATCACACTATTTTTGTTTTTTTTTTTCTGTTCTCTATGGATCAGTCAAAACACACCATTAAAAGGTGTCACTAACAAAATTTTAACTTTCCAACTAAATTTTAAAATGTATTTTGTCCATTATTTTACATGTTATGTTTTATATGCTTGTTTTTAATGTTGAGTGTCGTAGCTTCACACAAATAATCTCAACGACTAGTAAGTTGTAATGACAATTTGAGATATGTTGTAAATATTTACACTTTCTTCTAATTACAGTGTCTTGAAGAAGGAATAAAAGAATTCCGAAAGCTCGACCAAAAGTCAAAAGAGTGTTTCTATAACATCCCGGCCAAACCTACTGACTGCAGCCCTAATAAACTGTGTTGTTTGTATAATGTATATATATAATATAAATATTCACACCAAAAAAACGGTTTTAGGGATGGGAATGAACAAACGAGTTATGGTACATTTAATAGAGAATCCTGATATAAATAAGCGCCAATTGAGCAATAATACAGATTTAAATGCAAATTTAAAAAAAAGTAAAAAAATTTTTACCCATTTAAAATTAAGGTGCACCAGGAATTAAATGAAAATGATTTTCAAAAAAAATGAATTTTGTATGTGGGCGGAAGAAATATTAAGTCGAAACGTAAATTTTTTGGAAAATATTGTAGTTCTGTAGACTTTGTTTGACAAATTTTTCAACATTTATAAACGTATTTAAGTAATAATACATTTTATGAATATAGCTTATCGATTAGGTAAATATTATATTGTAACATAATGAGTTATTAAATTCAAATAATTTTTAATAGCATCCTTTTTTTTATTTTTGACATTTTGATTTGTTTATAAAATTAGGTTATAATTTTTATAATTTATGTTTGATACTTTTCAGTAGGAATACAAGACTTATTAATAAAAATCTACAAAAGCATAAAATTTATAGTTCTCCTCCAAATATCTACAAAACGAAAATTCTAACAGCCGGTTTCCGAAACGTTATTCAAATCTCCGATCGTCTAATCGAGCTGTTAGATTTGATCAACTGTTAACCAGTGACCAGTTTCTGAAACGTCTTAAAATCTTAAAATCTTAAAATTACATGATCGTAGAAAATCGATTATCTGACATACAATTTGGTATCGATACTGTCACAATCGGCTATAAGTCAGGCCAAGTTGGATATAATTGGAAAGCATGTGATTTCAAGGTTTATGTACCCACCTATTAAAATGCGTTGTTACTAGAGATGAACGGACAGTTGTATTCTCATTATTTCTTCCAGCAATCTCATACATCTCCTCAGGAATAGCAGCTTCAACATCTACTATATCATCAACGTTGTCATTGTGATCGATAGCTATATTGTGCAATACAGCACAGGCCACAACAATGTTCATGGCTGTATCTAATTTTACTCGTAGTCCCATAGATAGGCAGGAAAATGTCTCTTTAATACCCCAAAACATCTCTCTATGGGATTTCTTGTGGCTACTTGTGCACTATTGTAAGCTTCCTCACCATATTTGTTCTAGGCTGCAAAAATGGAGTCAAAAGGTAACTTCTACAAGGCTATCCACTATCTCCCAAGAGAAAATCTTTCCCATATACACCACTCTCAAAATCGGCACGTATGTGGCTATCATTGAAAATAGTTGTGTCGTGCACAGAACCAGGTCATCTACAAATGATATCTTGAATCCTCAGCTGTGAATCACATATAGCTTGAGTGTTTAAAGAAAAGTATCCTTTTCTATTCCTGAACAGTTCTGCTTGTGGGCCTCCAACTGATTGAATTTTGACATGGGTACAATCAACAGCACCTATTACGTTTGGAAAGTTAGCCAACGCATAAAATCCTGATTTAACACTCAGGCGCTCCTCTGCTGTTGTTGGCATCTTTATAAAAACTGGCCTTAACCTAGCTATAGCAAGAGATATTCTCTTGATTATTCGACATGCTGTTGATTTATGCACTCTCACATTATCAGCCACAGTCACTTGGAACCCTCCAGTAGCATAAAAGCTGATTGTCAGTAAGATCTGCTCAATGGCACTAATAGATTTGTTTCGTTTAGTTGTTGGTTCGATATCATCTATTAGTCCCACTAATTCTGTTACAACTTCCTTGGATACTCTGTAGCGTTGTTTGAATTCACTATCACTGTAGTGTGTCATTGGATTCATCCTGGTTCTGTGATTAACCCTGGGAACGTGATTTTCCTCTCCGATTGACAATGAAAGGTCAGAAATATCAGAGATGTCCATGTTCTACAAGTTATATAAATATTTTATTAGATATATTTATAACTATTTCTTCCAGAAAAAAGTCTTATTTCTATTGAATAATATGACTTACCTTATTTACAGATGTATTTTGTAACAATTTATTCTGGGTATTTGTTAATTACACTATTTTACACTTTAATTTTAAAAATCTAAATTATAATGAAATAACAAATAATTATAATTAAAAACTAAAAAACTCTTTATTTAATAACTATTTAACCTATATAATAACTAAAAAACTCTATTTAATAACGAAAAACTCTATTTAATAACTAAAAACAACTCTTTATAAAAATTAACAGCTCTTTAATCATCCAATAACCTCAAATTAGGTGACAGTCGTTTTTGACCGCTGTTTTACATGCGAAACTAGTTAATCGGCGTTTCAGAAACTCAAAACACTTATGATCGACTGTTAACTAACGATTAATCGCTTGTTAAATCAGGTGATCGACCGTTGTTGAATGTAGTTTAATTGACGTTTCTGAAACTCAAAATGCGTTTAATCAACGATTAACCATCGATTACATAATTTTTGAGATGATCATCCTTTCGGAAACCGGCCGTAAGTCTATAAAACCTTATGCAAACTCATATTTTTAAAAAATATATTCAAAAATACTTTAATATACAGGGAGTTCCATTTAAAAAAAAACAACTTTGGTTCATTCCGTTGTTCTGACTGACCCTGTATAATCGAAAATAATTTTAAATTATAGAGGTCTTTGTCATACATGTTGTGTTTGAAACATGCCATGCTTGCATGTCATGCTTTTTTGTCTTAGTCTTTTTGTCCATTACTTCCTTTTTTTACAATTTTTTTCTTTGTTCTGCATACTTCTAGAATTTGATTTTTCTATTTGCTTCTTTATCTTCTTGCTCTTGTTTTTCTGTTGTTTCTAGCTAGATAATTTGTCTTATTAAATGAACTTCAGATTTCATTTTTTATGCGTCTACCAGCTTGTTAGTTTTGTTGTATTTTCTCTATGTAATTTTTTCCCGTTAATTTAATTTTCTTGTTAAGGTTGGGATTCCAATTGCTTTGTGTTGTTGAGAAGTTGAACAATTCAAACATTCACAAATTATTGATCTAAACTTTATTGGCGTTTGCTAACAATTTGGCTATCGTCTGTTGAACTGTTTTAATTTGCAGATCTGAATGGACGGAACATCAACGATGTTACTTGGCACTTTTTTAAGTCCATACTTTTGCTGTAATTTTTATATGCCAATAATTCTTATCAATTTATCACAAATTGCAATCTTCTAGTTTAACTTGGAAAATGAAGAAAATTATCAATTCAACCACCGATTAAACAACAAGGGCTGTTTGGATATGCCGTAGACTTTGTGGCAATACATGTGCCTAAACCCTAAAATGATGTGTTGGTCACGTAACAGTTATCAGATCTATAAATACTAATGCTGCGCTCGTTTGGTGTAATAAAACAACGTAGCAAAACGCAATAACATAGTTAATAAAGTGCAAAGACTCGCTTCTGTAGGAATCAACCTGACTGGAGATCTGAATATTTTAAGTACTAGAACAGCGCAAGATAATCACATGCATCATATCTACAAAACAAGATTTGCATAATTTTTTGCAAACTAAATATCATAAATGTGTGTGGGTTAACGCAAAACAAAATTACTCAAATCACAAGAGGTGCCCTCACGTATTATACTGTTGGGTCAAAAACACAGGAGGGAGTCGGCATAAGGTTTACTGGTCCTAACATCACACTGTCCACAGGTCTACTAAATAGTCTTACAATGCTTTAAACAGAATTGCTAGCAATAGATTTTGGTGCTCAAAAGTACTTGATAAAACGCTCCGATTCGCACAAAATATTTATTACCTCAAACAGCCAAGCTGTAGTTCAGCTTGGGCGCCTGTCAGAAAAAATTCAGCCAGAATCAGGCAGTAAACGATAATTATAATAGAATGAAACAATATATCCAAACAGACAAGAAGAAGACGGGTCAAATATAACTTACGAAGTAGAGAAGACATAATGCGATGAGAGAATAAAATAAAACAAATGGAAACAAGAATTACTCTGGTTATATTGGAAGGAAAAAGCACGAAACACAAATGTTGAAAAACACCAAATTGACTTTACAATGCAGATAATATATTATGTGAATGGTTACTTTGATTAGATTAAACAACATAAACCTTAAAAAAGGAGAGAATCATTAAATAAACAAAGGATACTAAAAGAGCATGTTATAAAACAAAACATCTTTTAGAAAAGGAAAGAGTAAAACAAGCGGGCAGCTTCTGAATGGAATATAAAAGCTTTATATAGAGAGAAATGTAGACTTATGTCTAATTTCATGGGTTTACGGTTTTTTACCTTGAACTTACGAAGAATCGTTAAGTGTTACGTTTCCTGGAAGAAGTAGGAGAGCAAGATAAAAGAAGACTTGGTGGGAAAAGGTTAGATATTAACTTATGGAGAAATATAAGAGAAACAGATAGGAGTAGAGCCAAAGAGAATAATTATGTTTTCTCTTGAACCATGTTCTCATCTTCTCAATAAAAAATTTCTATTTGAAGGATTTTGTTTTTGTGACGTACCAGTCCACATTTCTTTGTCAGGATAATCATAAAAAAATTGAAACATACGACATCCTATGTACGGCTTGGTTTTTAATTTAAAAACACATACTTCCTACATTATTCGCATGATCATCAACCTAACAATCCACAATTGACTTATTCACGATTGTATAAATCTACATATTTCCCACCTAAATATTTTAACTTGTCCGAAACAACTATTTTTAAAAGTATGATACATAATAAATCTATTCTCACGATCTAGATTCCCCATTTTCCGAAGTTCGCAGATTGTTTGATGACAACAGAGATCCGGCAACTCCGCTAAGATTTGAAAAGTGAGTCGAGTTGCACATGTGTATCTGCTAGAAGCGGCAGCTGCGCGTCGAAGTTTTCATAAAATTTCAGCGCGTGTGAGAGAGACAAAAACCACAAGGCGTCGAATTTCTGGACGCTCTGACCAAAAATGGCTTCACTCGACGATTGTACGTCTAACTGTAAACATCGGCAATTTGTAGAACTGTATTTTTTCTCTTTTCTATTTGTCTATTTAGAATTATATAGGAAATCCTCAATATCTTGTATCTGCAATAATATATTTCAAAGGTTGATTTTGGTTCTGTGTTTGTTTTAATACCTTCTAAGAAATCTTAATAGTCAAATTTAAAATTTCTAAAGAGATAATATCTTGCTAAGAAAGAAACCAATAAACTCGTTAATTAAAAATTCAGCAATTGGGAGATGGGGTAAAAATGAAATAAAAGTATAATGGCTACCATAATCTTCATTACTATGTTTTAGTCGCTAGAGCAATGATTTTGGATAGAAAATAATATGTTGATTAGTCAAACTACCATTGTTTACCATATTCGTCCTTTGACATTAGGACTCTGGTTTTACTAATATGGTTCTGAAATAATTTTTTTGCCATTTCTATATTTTCTACCATTATAAGTATTTGACATATCGATTTAGGAATCATAAATAATGTATTTTTAATTAAAATTGTGGTTATTCTCATATTAGACAACGGTTTAACTATGTCAAGAGATGGATTTTTGTGCTTAGGTTAAAATTCCCTTTAAAGTAAATACTGGTGGTACATGGCGTCTGGTATTAGGTACGGGAATTACGTCAGTTTTCGGATACGAAAAAAGGAGAAATTTGAACCATTTCATTTTATTATCATTAAAAATTTACTTACACGTGAGTACTAACTGGAATAATACGGCATATTTTTGGAAATATGCTTTTTACTGATGATGTTATAGACATTCCAAGTTAGTTTTTGTTGGAAAAACATTCTCTTCTGCTTCTATTATGTACACCTTAGCAGATGTGTATTGATTATAAATGCTGATATTCTTCCTGGTTTCTTATTGCTCTTTTGACACTAGTTATCCATCTTTGTCTATTCGGGGTTGCTCCTATTGCATTCACGAAGTTTGTTTCTATATTGTTTTCAATTCCAAGTACTGTCAAAACGATACAACGTTTGTATGACTTAAACAGACCTTACAGATCTGTAAATATTACTCAGTGAAGATCGACATGCTTCTATGTTTGGGCGTCTAGTATAGAACAAGAGCCTATACTGGACACCTCTGATAAAGAGATAAGCCGTTTGTATACCTTCCATTCGTGTAATTTTCTGGCTCAGATTTTTAGTGTTAATGACTACTTTCGTAGCTGAGACCGACGGCTTTACGTGCCCTCCGAAGCACGGTGGCGGCTCAGTTAAATTAGAAATTGAAAAATATCTGATGTCTGCCGGGTATATATATATATATATATATATATATAAAAGAACTACTTGAATTGTCAGATGCGTTCTGGTAAAACAGAACCTCACATTTAAACTTTCTAACAATCAAAAATTTAGATATTGCCGACAATTCAAAGAATTACCTCCTTTTAAATGTAGTTACATTGGGTTTTCGATTAACCTTGGGTAAACCTTTGCGTTTTAAGTTCAAAGCTACCATACATTTCCAACTTTAAAAAAAACTTTTTTTTGCACATAGTAACAAAAAACACCACTATGTTGTTACTAGCTAAGTTTTTTAACATTCTAACTCTACAATTCTAAGTTACGGTAAGATCAATAATGTTTTTAATAGATAATATATGGTAGCTAATTATAATTTATTCTCTTTCAGCCCTGAAGAAGCCAAATTAATTCTCTTTGGCGAAAACTCATTAGAGTCTTTCTTGCAGATTTCCCCAATATTTAAGAGTTTACTACGAACTGAACACCACAAGGGTGTTCCATCGAAGTCAAATCTGGACTCCGAGGTGACCATTCTAAGTTTTCAACTCCTTCTATTCTTTTTGATATTTTGAATTTACCTAATCATAGGTCGTAGTGTGTGAGGCCTTGCATTACCTTGCTTAAAAATGAATGTATTTCCTATAGATGCCATAACATGGTCTCATATAATATTTCTCAGAAGTAAATAGGCATTAATGGACCGCGTCTGAATCAGGATCAATTTTGTGAATGAGTCAAAACAAATTCATCCGCAGAATATATTTGGTCCAACATCAAACGGTTCCATTGGAGAGATTTAATATAAAAGTTAAATTTTATATTAGACTTAAAACTTTTCGAATTATCGTAAGTTTTTCATTTCAATTTTAAAAAATTTTTATTTAAAAAAAAATTCCTCTATAAAAGGTATATTAATAAAAAAACCCAATCGGGCTACATCACAAAACGTTTTCGGAATAACTATTCCATCATCAGTGCTATTTAGATGTAAATGTTTGAAGCCACTAAATATGTCGGTAAAAACCTTGAATTACATCTTTAATATTTAAAAACTATGATGTTTAGGTAAAAGGAATTGATCACATGGCTTGTTATCAACAAGTCCTCACAGACACTTCGTCTAAGGACTAGCAACCTCAGTGGAGTCCTACGTTTCCATGTGATAAATTCCTTCTATAACTTAAACATCATAGTTTTTAAATATCAAAAATGTAAGTAATTTAAAGTTAATCAAACTACATTTAAAGGGTTTTTGTCCATATATTTAATGACTTCAAATATGTACATCCAAATAGCACTGATTATGGAATAGTTATTCCGAAAACGTTCTGTGATGTAGTTCGATGGGGTTTTTTATTAATATACCTTTTATAAAGAAAATTAAAAAAAAATGGTGATACATGGTAAACAGTCAACTACAGGAATTTAATTTCCATGTGGATTTTAATTTTACTTTTAAGGTAACCCTAACTTTTTATAAATACACCCTTGTTTGTATTGACTATTTCCTTAACACTTCTTTAAAATTTCTTTTATAACCAACCATTTTCTGAAATGTAACTAACAATTACTGTTGTATAGAACCAACTAGTTAAAAGTTCTTATTTGTCTATCGTTTCTGCTTAATCTATATCTGGATTTCAACCTTTTAATGAGGCTCTTTAATCACTAATGAAGTCGGTATGTTCCGCTTTGCTGTTGTTGTCAACAAGAGTGAAGTCAAACCAGATACTATTAAGTATCCATTACAATTTCTTGGATTTAAAAATAAGAAATAGTTGAATTGCCATTGCATTGTGCTCTATAAAAGAATTGAATTTAATCAAATAGGTACTTGTAGGAAGAGATTCTTGAACATAGATTCACAAAACAAATTAAAACGTTAGGATTAGCTGTTTAGGCGTTTGAAATAATACAAGCTTTCTTGAAGTATCACTAAACTGACAAACGAAATAAGTCATGATTTATAGTTAAAGTTTCAAGTAAAAGTATAACTCGAATTAGTAGTCAGTACTGAATATAGACAGTGGATTTGAAAACATAAAAAAAGTATGGTAAATAAGACTCTCATTTGGAAGGTTTTCGTCCAATAGTATCAAAGAGTATTATAATAAAAAAAATAATCTCGTCAACATGTTCCTTTTGTTTAAACGTTTAAACAGTATTTAAATCGAGGTACTGAAATAGGGGACTCGCTTCCGAAGGTTCCAAAGGAAACGAAGGCAGTCGGATTGGTTATCTTTCTAAAGCACTATGATAAAGGATTATGAAGAATCGAAATTATTGAACGTTGACATGCGAAGTATGCAAATAGAGATATTTAAAATTTTGTTTGGTTTTTTTCTTTTAGCTTAGGTACTTCTTTTACCAACCTCGTATTTTCCATGTATAACTAACTCTATTAACTAAACCTATACACAAATTTGTGGATTATCATTGTATACAAACGCGCCAGATACTTTCCACCCTCTCTAAACGAAATTGTACATACGGGCGGTGCAGTGTCAATGTCGCACTAATATAATAAAAGGGGTCTCCCACACATTCTGGTCACAATATAATATGATGGTCGAACACCCCTTGCTCGAAGAAGGGGTCTGCTGCGTTGGAGCACCGTGTCCCGCACATCCTGTTGGCAAATTTGAGTTTAACCTTGAAAGTATTCGTTGACTTGACACTATTTACATAATTGCATATTGTATGTGTGAAACGATTAAAAATGCAAATAATATTTTCGTGTAGCGCGCTGGAAGTGAATGCCCTGAGTGGGTTTAAATTTGTTTTTGGTAGGTACATGCTTGATTTTAGATCGGCGTGCTTGAAAACAATTTCTCTTAGTTGACGATTTTTAAGATATTTATATTCGTAAATAAATTTACTTTTCAACTGAGTAGTTTGGTAGACCAAATTGTAGGGAAATGATTTGCTGTATGTATATTATATTCAAATCAAATTTGCCTGTTGATCGAAATATTCGGATTCGATCCTCGATGCAGGCAAAATTATCGAAGTGGCGTAGGTGACAAATTAAAAAATAAATTATCTTAATGTATAAGAGACATGAATTACATTTTTTTAAACCTTATATCTACTTTGTATTATACACTTATACTCCAGTCATCAGACAGAAAATATCACTGAACCTCTAAAAATCATAAGAACAAGCTGAATTTTGATGAGAATGTCAGTTTTGGGATCCCAAAAAGACACAAAAAAGTATACCACTTTTACCCTCTGGCAGTTTTTATAAAGGTATTAAATTAATAAACGTTGCGCAATTTTTGCAATTTTTTATGATTCTCATGAGATCAATCAATTTCCATTCTTCCATCGAAGAATGGAAAGTTCCATCTCTAAGTTCCATCTTCTATCGAAGGTTGGAAATCATCATGGCTATGCGGACCCCTTGGACTGTCGCTCTAAATAGTTCTGCACTACTGCATGCAAACCATTCCATTGAGTTCTTAAGCCACGATATTCTTCGTCTTCCCACATTTCGCTTTCCTCGAATTTTGCCTTGCATAATAAGCTGCAATAATGAGTATCTTTGCCCTCTGATAACATGGCCTAAGTACTCAAGTTTACTTCTTTTGATAGTCAATATTTTTTCAGCTTCATTTTCTATTCTTCCAGTAACTTCTGCGTTTGACATTCTTTGAGTCCATGATATTCGTAGAATTCTTCTGTAAAACTAAAATTCAAAGGTGGCCAACTTATGTAGATGCACTTGTTTTAATGTCCGTGCTTCCAAGCCATAAAGGAGAGTAGTGAATACGTAACACCGAAGCATTCTTATATCCTGACAACAAAGAAACTTTTTAAGTTTAACGAATAATGCACGTGCTATTTCAATACGTGTCTTAATTTCTTTGGTTTGGTCTATATTTGATGTTATCTATATTACTAAGTATTTATAGGTATCCACACTTCCAAACTTTTCCGTTGATAGATATACCTTCTATTGAATCTGAGAGCGCTTCTTTAAATACTTCACTGTAGATATTGAAGAGTAGTGGTGACAGCACGCAACCCTGGCGGACTCCTCTCTGTCAAATCACAAAACTTTAGTTACATAACAAGTAACAACAAAGTGACATCCATTTGTTTTTTGCCATAACATATACGTAACGTCCGTACTCAAGGTGTAGGCAGGAAATTATAGATGTCATAGGTATCACTGAATGCCAATTGATAAACTCGGTTCGCTATTTCCAGTCCCAACTGTCTAGTGAATTTAGTAATTATTTTTTTGCGAAGTTAGTTACTTTTTGACAGACTAAAAGTGGTTGGAAATTACTATACAACCAAGCACACGTACTCATAGCCAATATTAATAGTAAACAAACTAAATAGTAAATAAAATAGAACTTTGCTAATTACCGACAATCAATATTTATTTATCTGCACCATATAATAAATAGTTATGTTAAATTATAACAACTAAAATATATTTTTTAAATATATACTACCCAAAATTTGATGGGTTTAGTATACACTTCCACTATTTAGAATAATTCTTCTTTTTTTTTAAGAAAGAAGTCTGCAATAGTAGCATACTTGAGCTATTAATACTGAGAAGTAGGAATTCTTGTGTTGTAGGTTTCCGACAATGAATCTGTCAAAATGTGCCCGAGCTAAGCGAATGGAGTTGAGGTGCAAATTTGGAGTTCGGAATAAATTATTATAAATATAATGTAAAATTGAAGGAAAAATATCGAACGATATAAATAACGAATATTAACTTGAATTTCGAATGAACCTTAGTAATATTGTCATTAGTAATCTCATATTTTAATTAAATAGACGTTAGAATGATAGATTAACTGTTGTTTCCAGCATAAGTGAATTCTGAATTTGCGAATGAGAGCTACAAAATAAATTGAAAGTTATTGATCGTTAAAGGGGGACTAAAATGAACACATTTTGGAGAGATCACGTTTAACTCTAATTTGGTTCTTGTAGACAATTCAAAACTTTATAGGAAATTTTTATTCGTAATTACGTTTCCAACGCTTTAATTATTGCAATAAACTCTAATGGATACTGTAAACAGTTTTTAATTGATTTTTGTGTAAGCACTTTTAAATGACCATTTAATTACATGTAACATTTGTAAATAACCCACCAATGAACCAGTTTTGGAATTTCCAAAAATGAGTATTCTGCACGTATTTATTTACTCGTGATCTTTTATATTGTTGTAATTCAATTGTTCGACGAAATAAAATATTTCTAAACCGTCTCCACATTTCATATCCTTATGTAAATAAAGTCTGTTGTAGAGTTGTTGCAATTTCAATCGGCCCTTTCCCTTAATGGTCTGTTGGACATTAAAATGAATCTTATGTTGAGCTATAAAGATTGCGGCCATAAACCAATGCACTTACAACCTTCCTAGCAAAAAAAACCTATTTTATTTTTTTTCAAAAATTGGGCCAATTAAATATCTTAACCTTTAATGCTCAAAAATGCACTGTTCCATCGGTTGTTTCAAGTCCACAAGCTATAAATTATATTTCAAGTAAACTTATTTGATCCTTTTTAGCAGTCGTTTTCCTCATTATTCACACAATACTAACTCAACAATTTAAATTCACAGAATATTATCAAATATTTATAAAATCTATTCTATTTTGTTAGTCTGATAAAGGGGCACCACAAAAGAACCAGAAGTGTCATACTATTTGCCCGAACTCACACCTTTACAATTGCATAACATTCGTTAGAGTTTAAGACAGGCTTTAACAGGCATGGCATGTGTGTCCGTATCTATCTTGGGACACCCACGAGTTGTGGTGAGGAAGATAGTACAGTAAAACCTGGATATAACGGACTATTTGGGGGGAGGGGGTGTCCGTTAAAGCAGAAAGTCCGTTGTATAAAAATATGGTTAAAATAAATCAAAATACTTTTTTTTGAAAATATATATGTACACTGTAATTAGATATATATAAAAAATACAACATACAAACAAAATTCTATTTAAGTAATTGTCTTCGGACATTCGTCGTGAAGTGACGTTGCTGTGGATATCGACGCGTTTGCTGTTGGTAATCCCTCATTTTTAAGGTTCATAACTTCATCTGCTAGTTCACTTTCAGTTATGACGTTATACCCAGGGTCACCTTCATCTACTTCTAGCGATTGTAAAACATCTTCCTCAGCTACATGTTCTCCGGCATTATTATGTATTGTCCTACAGAAATAAGTAACTTTCAAGCCTTCTAAATCTATGTCTGCATCTTGGCCATCAAACAAATTCTTCCAACCGTTTTTTAATGTTTGCTCTTTCACCTCTTCCCATGCTGCAGCAAAATTAAAAATTGTTGATTTTAAATTGTAAGACCTTAAGTTTTGCAAGGTACGTTGCGCTCTTGTATCTTCTGCATTATCTCCATCGTACAATACAACCATTACTTCGTCTAAAAACTTTCTGCGATATATTCGTTTGGCCGCCAAAATTATTCCCTGATCCATGGGTTAAATAAGCGATGTTGTATTTTTTGGCAAAAACATTTTCTTCTCTTGAAATTTTCTCACTGAATGTACAATTTCTTTGAAAAAACAATTTTTGAAAATATCTGAGGTGAACCATGCCTTCTTAGAGCTACAGTATGAAAGGGGCATATGATGCATTATGTCTTTTAAAACTCTAGGTTTGCGAGATTTGCCAACCACTACAGGTGTCAATCTATGCGATCCATCAGCGTTAGCATAAAGCAGTACCAAGATCCTGTCCTTGCTGATTTTTCATATTTGGAGGCTTGTGCGCTTTCAGGCAAAGTACGCCATAACAAACCAGTTTCGTCAACATTGTAAATCTGAGATTCTAATAGCATTTCGTTACTTACTTGCTATATTTGCTACTAATTTTTGCCTTAAAGGTTCTGTTTCTTCTTTTGGCGCAGTTGAAGCTTCGCCGTAAATTCTTTTATTTATGATTCCGTGCCTTTTACGAAAGCGCCAGAGCCATCCATCACTTGCTCTGAATGGTATGTCCATATGATTTGCTAATTTAATTGCAACAAATTTCAATTCGACTGCTCGGACCAGGATCTCACTAGAACGTTGTTACCCATACCATTTTAAAATTGCTTCTTCCAGTGAAGTTTCACGAGCCAATTTCATTCGTTTTCCAAGATTGCTATGCTCTCCTACATCACACATGAATGCAAATTTATTTATTTTGTATTTGTTTTTTTTTATGTCCGAAAGTTTGCTTTTTTATGCCATATTGATTACATATATGAGACGCATGTGTAATATTAACAGTATGTTTTTATTTTTTTTACATTTGACCGGATTTTTTGTCCGTTATATCCGAAGTCCGTTAAATAGAGGTCCGTTATATTGAGGTTTTACTGTACACGATATCTTGTAGTGTTTCACATCTTCCACATTTCAATGCTTAGACTCCCAATACTAGTCTCTCCTGGGTAATGGGGCATTTACCGAAGGCATTCTGATTGGTAACTTGGTTAAATGTGAATTATTTCTCTTCCAAAGTACTTCCACTGAATTTCCCGCTGAACCTCTGCTATGAATAAAAGACACCTCATTGGTCTACTATAAGAACGAGAGAGAGAGGAGTAAATTTTATATTTGGTCCCGTAGACCTTTCCACACGACGGCCCTAATGATTATTAGAAATCGTTGATTAGCGGTGGAAGTGGAAATCGAAACGTCAAAATAAACATATTTTCAATTATAATTGTGGTTAGTTCCCATTAAATAAAAACATTAAATTCTTCATTTAATATTCAAAAATCTCTTGTATAAGTCACATGAGATAGCATTTAAATGTATTATTACGAGGTGAGTTATTGTACATGCATCATTTATTTAATTGTTGTTTTTTTTTTCTTGGCTAAATTTTATGTTCCAGAAACAAATTTATGTAATTCGTTTTATAGAAGTCGACATATTATACATTTAAAAGCTTTTTTCTAAATTTGTTTTTGGAAGATACATATATTGTCAATGTCAAATATTTCAGCGGGCTTTAAGTAGTTCAAAAACACACAATGTTGTATATTTTCTGCTATCTAGATTAGACGGCGCTACGTAGCGATACCACTCTTGTTAAGGGGAAAATTTACTTAAGTATCTGCCTTTATCTCTTCCACTGTATTTTCCCTAACGTGTTATTCAAAAGCGAAATAAACCAAAAATCTTTATTTATTTTTAACTAAACTAAAACAATCTGTTCTTAACAACAATTTTTTGTTTTTTAGGTAAGATGTACTTCAAATCATAATCCAAATTTATTCTAAGGTTGATCCAATAGTAAGTATTTCTTTTATAATGACATGATATAAATAATAGAAAATATATACAAGATAACTAGACTATTTGCTAGCATAAGGGGTGAAATTATTGAACCAATTACAATCGAAAAAGGAATAAAACAAGAGACATGGGATATGTCAGAATTGGGACAACCGAACTGAAAATTATTTGCTGTGTAAATGATATAATAATTAAATCAAAAACTGAGGAATGACCTTCAAAGATCCTGTTCGATCCAAATTGGCAATTGAATAAATGAAACAATTAAACAAATTGTGATGGTGGACTATCTAAATATTTAAATGACTCTATTTGGAGAAATGAGTATTCATTGACAGAAGTAAAACCTAAAATATATAACACAGTAGTTAGACCAGTAACCAGTAACACAAATGGTTTCTTCTTTTTTAAGAACTTTCTCCTCCAACAACCACAGTCGCACGATATTTACTTTGTCCGCAGTAAGCCTAAATAGTGTCGTGGTGGTGACTTTATACCACCGGCGGAGATTTATGAGCCAGGATATTCTTCGTCGTCCAGGACTACGTTTTCTTTCTATTTTTTTTTGTGAATAATTACATATGGTAATTCATATTTAGGATTTCCCATTACGAGAGCAAACTACTCCAATTTTCCCCTTTTTATGGCATTCAGAACCCTTTTTTCGCTGTAAAACTGCTTCATCCATCCAATATATGGACTATATTCAGCGGTACGCCCACATCTCGAGAGCCTCATTTCTTTTATACATTGTTCCATTGAGCGTCCAAGACATAACGTAATAACCACATCCTTAAAGGAATTGTTAAGGCTGAAAGCACTCTCGAAGCTAAACTGAGATTTGTCAATGTTTTCTTTACAGTTGGTATATATTCTGGAGTCAATGATTTTCGGAAACAACTTTTAGTCCATGGCTCATTAATCTAATTGTTCTGTATTCTTTGCAATAATTGCTCTTAGCCTTTGTAGGTATAGCCACGGAGTGAATAAGATATAAAGCATGTATGCAAAATTAAAGAAGTTAACAATTAGACCAGCAATAGAAAAAATAATGAAATCAGCACATAAACCGCATGCCAGACACCAGAGTCGTAAAAATAGCTAGAGGCAAATCATCCACTTTAACGAAATCAACAGAAAGTCCGAGAAAAATATGGTCAGGAAATCTATGATCGATGAGTTATCTAATACTAGGCAGAAAAAAAACGAAGAAAGTGTCAACAAGCAGAATCCATGTAAAGGAAGAAAGTGTCACAACTAGCAGAATCCATTTATGTTTAACTGATTTTCAGCTTCATATACTTTTTAATTTAGTAGTCCTTTTGCTACTCATTTTCTCTTACTTTTACTCCTTGTAAATATTTTTCTTAGTACAATCGAACCCAGATATTCAATACATTTTTGTTTTTCTCATTCGTGACCCAATATTCACTGCCCAACGCACTGTTTGAGATCACTGTTTGGTGTAACCTTAGTTTTGACAATCTGAAATCTATTAAATCGTGACATATTGCATATCGAAAGATAGAAGGTTCCTATAGATTTCTTTTCCTTTCTCATACCCAAATGTTCATGTATAATAGTGAAAACGCTATCCTTTGATAACTTTAGAGTGACAGCTATCTCTTGCAGCTGTTTTCCAGAATAATTTTCACCGTTTTTTTTTTTCGACGTTTTCGGCCTTCCAGAGCACTTAGCATTATTGGTGTCGGTAATCGATTGTGCGGAGTCCCAGTAACGCTTTTTGAGCCATTGCTCAGTTTGGACGATATTTTTCCATCAAATAACAGTGATAAATCAACACACGACATTGCTTTGAATCCATTGTTCATAAAAATAAAAAAAGTAGCGTCATTTCAAGTACTGTTCTTCTTCTTTAGGTGCCGTCTTCTTAGTGAAGGTTGGCGATGACCTCTGCAAAGTCTTCCCCATTTTGGGCTTTCCTTATTAAACTTTGAAAGTCTAATCCTGTCCAATCTTTAATGTTGCGCAGCCAGGTCATTTGTCGTCTACCCGGGTCGCGTCTGCCTTCTGTTTTCCCTTCTATAATAAGCTGAAGAAAGTTATACCTGTCGTGTCTAAACATGTGTCCAAGATAAGACGTTTTACGCTTCTTGACAATTTCTGTGAGTTCACGTTCTCTATTCATACGCCTTAAAACTTCTTCATTTCTAACGCGGTCGGTCTATGGAATTTTCAGCATACGATGAAATACCCACATCTCAAAGCTCTCTAAACGTCGTAACGAGCTGACTGTTAACGTCCAAGCTTCCACGCCGTGTAATAGTACACTGTATACATAACACTTTATCATGCGGTATCGTGGGGGGCAAATCACTGTAATTCGGTAAATAGTAATTTACGTTATTAGGTAATAACTCGGTAAATAAAGTAAGTAAACTCGGTAGTAATAATTCGGTAAATAAATAAGGTTCAAGCAACGTAATTCGGTAAATAATAATTTAGAGTCGCGGGTTCGTGGTTCGGCCCGGGATCTATTGACCGACCTAATAAAGAGAATTTATACCTTAGTTCAGTATTTTATATGTTTGTTTTCAATGTCTTTTTTACTGGTCTTGTCGCCTGCCTCATACTCTTCTTAATGCCATAATCATGTTGGTTTAAACATACAATTTTTTTTTATATTAATCCCGAGTTATTGGGGAATCATCATTACAAGAAAAAAACTTGGCATTTATGACACATATCACGCCTGAGTAACGATAAGTTGTGACGCGCTCTTTGCCAAGTCAATTAATTTATCCTCAAATTTGAAGCTCTGGTAAACAACCAGTAAACACTTTTCATATTTATTTAATTACTTTAAGCGTTCTATTTATACTGCGAGATGTAGCAAAAGTGTTAGTCACATATAAAATACACCAAAATTGTTACTTGCTGGGTACATGCACCTGCTTACCAATTACTTTTACACAAGATATATTAAAAGTCATTTTATGATAGAGTTAGGTGTTTAATCTGACTTAATACGACCTTTCGGTGTTATATATACAGGGTTGGCTACTCAAAAGAGTCATTCCCGAGATTTGGCAATGTTCATTAGATTTTGTGAAAATCCTGAAACAGA
Organism: Diabrotica undecimpunctata; assembly: GCF_040954645.1. NCBI lineage: Eukaryota > Metazoa > Arthropoda > Insecta > Coleoptera > Chrysomelidae > Diabrotica > Diabrotica undecimpunctata. The sequence goes on along the minus strand of NC_092803.1, from coordinate 120,150,095 downwards.
TCGACTTTTATTCCAAAGGCATCTTTCTTTTGTCCTTTGTCAACCCTCTCCCTTTCCAGTACTACAAACCCTTAATTTTTTTAATAAACAATATACCATCATTAGACAGGTATTTCGCTGGAGAATTCAGACATCCATGATTTTTCTGTTCATATTAACTCTGTTCTTGTGAAAGTATCAATTTATTAAAAAAATTACAATGAAGTAAAAACTTCTGATGTACTCTTATGATGGTATATTTTTATTAAAGATTTAAAAAAATTATCGGAGCCGAAAACGTTTTGAACATAACTTTAATGCTTTTGGATAATTTTTAAAATTTTTAATAAATCATCATACATCAGTTTTTCATCAGATGGCGCTATTAACTGAAAACACTTGTTCAATATTTTTTAAAAATCTATCGGATGACACCAAACAGGACCCCCACCACACCCCCTGAGGGCAACTTTGAAATCTTAAATAGGAACCCCCATTTTTTATTGCAGATTCAGATTGTGCAAAAAATTAGTAAAAAACTGTATTCAGTAGCAGTTCAATATTAGTATTAAAACATGAATATCTTAATAAAAAACAGTTTTTACAAGAACAAAAAAAATGACACTGGTTTTGTCACTATAACAGTTCACATCCTAGGTCACCTTCATTGTCGCGTCGTCGATGTCTTCGACGGACTGTCGGAATCGTCTTCGACAACATGTGTGATCAGTTCAGCAACGTCATCTATTAAATGTTCTTTTCTAAGGTACTAAGACATAATACAATGTGTCCTTGTTTCGTCATTATTTTGTCTACTACATATTGTTTATATGTTGGCTTATTCAATTTAATTTTTGCATAAAGTTCGGGTTTTGTATCGGTCACTTCAAAAGAAATACATTTTTCTGTGAGCCATTGCTGCATGTCCTTTTTTTTTCATGAAGATGTAGGAGCCGCTTTATAGGCTACATTGTGGTTGTAATTGGTGCAAGTTGAGAATAAACTTTTCTTGAAGCCATTTTGTAAGCTTGTCCTGGTTCATATCATTGTGATAATCTCCAGTACGCTGACCAGATTTGAAGATTAGGAGGGAATTTGGAACAAAACCTTTTCTCCCTCCTGCATGTACAATAATTATCCTCTGACCTTTGGCAATAGGAGCCTTTAAACAGTTATTTGATTTAGATGTTGTATGACTGCTGTGGAGATACGTTTCATCAGTATAGATAATATTGTAACCCTCTGCTCTATATTTTTTAATTTTTCTTAGATAGTCCGTTCGTTTGGTTCGAATATCCGTTTTTTCATCAGTATTTTTCGGTTGTCATCTGACATTGTAGGTCTGCTGCTGTGAATCATTGCAAAGGTATGAACTGTGTTTCTTGTAATTTCTTCCTAATAATCATAGTTCTAATAAACATCGACGTTTGTTTTTGGTTTTGTCTGATTGATTTTTTTTTCGGGGGATTTAAGGATGTTTCCCGAGCAACCTGAAGGAGATGAAAAATCGGAAACTCTCTTTCCTTCTTTAATAATTCTTTGGACGCTACGTTTAGACATTCCAGTGGCTTCAACAACCATATTTAAAACAGAAGATTTCGTGTTATTTTCTTGCGCCTTTTTCAAAAATTGATACACGTTGTAGATAATCTGTCGGCTTTGACTGTGGACAATACAGCTGTTATTTATTATTGATGTAGGCACTGTAAAGGTAATGAAAATATAAAATATTTTAATTAAATAATTATGATTGATCTAAAGATAAATTAAAAACAAAACATATATGTATGTTCGGTAAGTGTTAAGGTAAAAGATGTTTTCATTTTTCTATAAAAAAAAAACACCAAAAGATTATAATTTAGTTATATCTTGACAAATAATTAAAAAAAAATGTTAAGATTAACTATTTACCTATAAAAAATAAGCATTGAAATTTTTATTTTTATTTACAAAAATTATTTTTTAATTTAAAAAAAGTTTACTTTTTAATAATTTTATTTCATAGTTACTTTTAGAATACGATGTATAAATCACATATTTCAAAAAATAGAGACTCAAATCAATATAAATCGTAGCATTTAAAGTAGTTTTGGAAAAGAGATGATCAAAAAATAAACAACAAACAACAAATAAAATATTAACAAATCAATTGAAGAAGACTCCAATTTTTATTGTTTGCACCAGTCTCTATAAATAGAGACCGATAGACCGACCCACCAGATAAAGAAGATAGCGGCTCTAGAAATGTGGCTGTATCGACGCATACTGAAAATACCTTGGACAGACAGAGTGACCAACACAGAGGTATTAAGACGAATGGGTAAAGAGGTGGAATTGTTAACAACTGTTAAAACGAGGAAAGCGTCATACCTGAGTCATGTGTTCCGTAATGATAAGTACAGTCTGCTACAGCTTATCGTGGAAGGCAAGATTGAAGGTAGAAGAGGTTTGGGCAGAAAGAAGAAATCCTGGCTGAAAAACTTGAGAGAATGGTTTCAAATACCAGAAGCTGCGAACATAATACATGCGGCACAAAACAGAGAAACCTATCGTTTGATGGTCGCCAACCTTCGGTAGAAGACGGCACAAAAAGAAGAAGAATCACCAGTCCCAAGAAACAAAATAAATGAAGAAATTTTATTTAAATTTCCTTAATGCGCCTCTCTTTTAAGTTTTTATAAAGTACCTACCTATCCTATTATACATTTATCAAATCTTATATGATAAGTAATAATTGATAGACTTACCCTTTGAATTACTGAAATGGGTTGAAGTTAACACTGCTAAGTCAACAAAACGAATAACCATATTTTCAAGTCAATATTTTAAAGTTGCTTAGTACACTGTGTTTCGCATGGAAGGAGCGACTGAACCAAATTTCGTATATATTGTATATTCTTTGTTTTCCCCATTTATAGGGCCTAGTATTCGTCTAGGTACCTTTCTTTTAAAATTGTCCCCGCGGTTTTCAGCTTTTTCGGTCAATACCCAAGTTTTCCAAATGTTTGTTTGAAGGACAAATACCGCAAGAGTGGAACAAGGCAAATAGAATTCTGATATATAAGAAAGGAAATAGATCAAAATTAGCTAACTATAGACCAATATCTCTCTTGTCACAAATCTATAAAACTTTCACAAAAGGGGTACAGCACAACCGACCACCTTCACACCCTTAAAATATTGATAGAAAAGACCAATGAATACAACCTTCCAATATACCTAGCGTTTGTTGACTATGAAAAAGCGTTTGACAGCATATGGGCAGTAGAATAAGCGCTAGTTAATTGCCGAATAGATTTACGGTACAGAATGTTAATCCACAATATATATCAAAACGCCACTATGAGAATTCAGCTAGACAGAGATTTGCAAACTCCATTAATTAGAATTTGTAGAGGTGTCAGACAAGGGGATACAATCTCACCCAAACTATTTTCTCTGGCGTTGGAAGACATTTTTAAATCTATAGACTGGGACAATAAAGGGATTTGTATAAACGGGAACTATTTAAATCATCTAAGATTCGACGATGATGTACTCCTGATAGCAACAACTATGGAACAACTACGAATAATGATTTCAGACCTAGAAAAAACATCTCTTGAGAAAGGACTAAAAATGAATCTAAAGAAAACTAAAATAATGACTAATACAGAAGACAGATCAGTAATTACCATAGGTGGAACAAACATAGAACAAGTCCAAGAATATATTTACTTTGGACAAGCTATCAGAGCAGACAAAAGTAACCAGACTAAAGAAATAACCAGAAGAATAATAATGGGGTGGGGCATTCGGAAAACTCTCATATACTATCAAAAACCAAAAAATATCTTTAAAATTAAGAACGAAGGAATTTAATGCATGCGTCCTACCGGTTCTGACATATGGTGCCCAGACGTTGACGTGTACCAAGAGCAACTTAGATACAATAAAGAAAACTCAAAGAGCTATGGAAAGACAAATGTTGGGAATATCGTTGATAGATAAAAAGAGGAACGAGTGGATAAGATGCAAAACCGAAACAACAGACGCTGTCGAACATGCATTGAAATTAAAATGGAAATGGGCTGTGCATAACGAAAAATAACAGGATGGAAGATGAAATAAAGAAATTGGCCACTGGAGACCCTATACTGCAAAAAGGTCAAGAGGTCGACCGCAAATGAGATGGAAAGATGACATTGAGCAAAGCGCAGGTCCAATGTGGAAAAGACAAACAGAAGACAGAGCCAAATGGAGACCAATGGGAGAGACCTATATTCAACACATGAATAGATTTTGGGCTATAGATAGATAGATAGACCCAAGTTTCACATCCATAGCTCACTATATCGGTCGGATTTATGGTCTTCTAGGTTCGTATCTGAATTCTTTAATGTATTTTGATGTATGATTTATGTCTTTTACTTTTTCTAATGTAATAATTTGATTCCCAAATATTGCCCTTAAACACTTATTCTTTAGTATTAATCACCAGTTAAATTTAGTAAAAAAAGTAGTTTTACCTTTTTCGTAATATGAATACTCAATTTTTAAATATGTATCATGCTTTTACCTGGATATCATTTTCTCTCTTTTTCCTTTTTTTTTAGTATTTGTTTCTTATTTTTTTTATATTATATACACTGGTCTCTGGTTTTACATATGATACTTCTTCCGTTATCTCTCAACAACTCAGTACACATCGGTCTTAAGTTATATTTATTTTTATGCTTCTTTTAATGTGAAGCTTGAGTGCCTTCGGTTTATTTTTAGGTTTTAAATTTCACATTGAATCGTCGGAAACGTAAGAATTTGTATAGATATGTAAAAAACAGGTTTATTTCTAGTCCGCCAAGATCTCGGATTATAAGTTTTAATTTACACACTGACCTAATAAAACGGACAGAGCGAGTTATTAAATGGAGCATCTTTAATTTTTAAAACAAAAATGTGGAATTCGGTATTTTTGCACTTGACCTCAATGCCGTACATTGTGGTGCCATTAAAATACCACTGGAATGTCATTATGCACAAACGTTGGAAGTTTTGTGAAATAATATTTTTTTCCTTAAAATATGATTCATGAAAAGTATTTATTCAATGGTATTCAATCGTCACACATTTGGACAATTTCTTTTACAATATCGGTAATCATATTTTAGTACATTCTATTGAAGAATTTGCTATTTCATTTATTAAAATGAAAGCAGTTTCTTTTGGTTTTTCTTTTATTAAGCTGTTTCTTTCGAGGTTGTTGATGATTTCAAGAACATTTAGTAATTTTGAGATTTCAAGCAAATAGAAATTTTCGCATTTACAAGGTATTTTATAAATTTAACCAACAAATTTTGAATTTCGTAAAATGAATTGTTGTCAATCATTTCTTACGCATAACAAATATTGCTACCAACTTATAAATTACATTTTATTCTACTTAGTGTTTTACAACACTCTCAATGACATTCTCAAGTGTCTGCCAATTTTTTTATGGTACATTAGTTGCATGTCACTTTTAATAAAGTTAAAAATATAAAAATGTGAAAGAACAGTTGTAATTTCACTGTCAGCGATATTAGCGCATCCTTCGTTTAGACAAGAAAAACACAATAGTTGCCAACTTTTTTCGTAAACAAATATTTTAGTAATTGGTATTAGAATTTTAGTTAAATACCATAGTAATAGAGAGTATGCTATACTAAAGAAAAATGGTTCAAAGTTAAATGCAGCTTGTTAGAGTGTTCTAAACATAATTGACATCTAGCCGACTCTTATAAAAATCTTTTATAATCAACCGACGTACATATGCGCACTCCATAAAGTTTCAAATGGTGTACATCCATAAATCAACCAATATATTTTGATTATACAAAAGAAACATAATTTGAGTAATAATAATAGAAAATAAACTAAGAAAAACATACCTGTGTAATCGAAAAGGAGTTTTAAAAGTTTTAGATTGTTTTTAAAGTGAAAGTTTAAATTTAGCGTTTTTTAGGCACAGTTCAAATGTTTCATATTTGTTGTCAAAACTCAAAATCAAATTACATGCTATAGGTTTGGAAAATTAGGATCAACAACGGAAATTCCATAGTAACCGGTCAAATGACGTGATAAATTTTATTGATCTCATGAGTAAATCGATGATCCCCGGTGTAAACCGGTGAAGCCCGGGGGTAAGAGTGGCAAACTTTTTTGCATATTTTTTGGGGTCCTAAAACTAATATTGTCAGCAAAATTCAGCTTGTTCGTATGATTTTAAGAGGTTCAGTGGCATTTTTATCCCTGACGACTGGAGTAGATGTCGAATTGGACAGACAAGAAGCACGTTTATAAAATTCAAGCCTTAATATCCAATAACTCATTGAATTTAGAAATTTGTGAAAAGTTTGCAAGATGAAATAATGTATGATGCGTACTTTTGTATGGATGTGAAATTGGACTTTAAATGTCGTTACTGTTCTGTCCCCCACACATATTTTATGTTTGTATTTAGTATTTTTTTACTTTATATTTAATTCTTTAATTAACGTGTGTGTATGTCTTATATGAAAAACAAACGTTGAGAATATCACAGCAAAAATTACCAAACTCAAATGGATCTTCGCAGGTCACACTGTTAGACAAAAAGACCAACGTTGGGACGCCACAATACAACATTGGAGACCTTATAAAGGTAAACGACCAAGAGGAAGACCACGGATGAGATGAGTGGAGTAAATTGGAAGTATGTTGCTCAGGATAGAGATCGATGGAAGGAGTTGGGAGAGGCCTATGTCCAAAAATGGACGAGAGAAGGCTAAGAAGAAGATTTCTTATATACATAATTTATTAAGGTCCTGTAGACACCGCCCCTTAGCATACTTAAGGGATGAGAAGCTATTTTTGGCGTACTCACACTCAGCATTAGTATAACCGCTGTGCGAGACAATTTTGTGTAAAACATCCACCCCTAGTGTAAACAGACGCTGTCTAACCCATCCAGTGCACTAGAAGAATAAGAGGCATTAATTCATCATCACAGGTACCGTAATTTGATTTGCGTACACACACAATATAGAAATCAGTTAATACATTTTACATTTAACCTATTTCGACATAAAAAATAATACCAGTACCTATAAATTAATAAACATTTGGATAATTGTTAATTCTCATAATTATTAAATACAATTGTTACAGTTACCATGAATAATATTGAGCCATTTAAAATGTGGTTGTATCGAAGAATACTCAAAATACCAAGGATCATCAGGACCAGAAACGAAGAAGTTCTTTCAAGAATAGGACACCAACGAAATCTATTAAATATCAGTAAGAGACGTAAACTAGAATATCTTGGACATGTAATCAGATAAGACAGATAAGATGATAATCAGATAAGATAAGACCAAGATAAAAGTTCCTTCGACTAATTCTCAACGGTAAAATTGGAGTAAAAAAATGGGTATGGCGGAAAATTCCCCTGGTTGAGCAATTTGCAATAGTGAACTGGTTTAACTGCAAACCAATTGCTATACGCAGCCCAAAACCGAGGAATAAGTAGTCGCCGACATTGAAATTCTCTATGAATATGGCACCCTAAGATGAAAATATCATTTGATTATTTTCTTCTCGAATTAAACCGACACCCGCCGACGACTCCTAGGCCGCTATCCACGTCCCCAAATTACAATAAGTTTTTGCTACTTTTAAGGTTTTATTTGAAATTATTATAGTAGTCTTACTAAAAGGAGCATAGGGTTCTCTCAAATTTATAGATTAATAATGTAAACATATTCAATTTCAACATTATTAATAAAATTAGACAAGACACTGTTCACCAAAAGGCGAACCGTTTTTATCTGCTGCGATGAGTATTAAAATGTAAAAAATGCCAAAAAGTCGGGAGTTAGATGTACTTAGTGGAAGATCATTATCTATCTTGCAATAAAAAGTAACGAACAAAGAACACTTTGTTGATACTCTTATTATAATATCTCATACATTGTTATATATTTCCTATCACGTGGTTCTTTCAATGTTGAAAAATATAGAGTTCCACAATTTAGTTAAATTTGATTGTTACTTATTTCTGCATTTATTTTCAAATATTTATATTTCAGTAGCAGAAAATTTAACCGTGAAGCCTTGAAAATACCAGAATTATTATTGCGGGTCTCACTCCTATTCTAAAAGATCCCGATATTACATCGTCGACGATATATTTTTAGGCGGGTTACAAAAATTCAAACTCGTATATTTGTTCTAAATATAAGTGGCTAAAAGCGCTTGGCCTAAATAAATATTGTGTAGAATGTGCTATGCAGGATTATTATAAATAAACAGTGGTAGAAGCTGTAGTAATTCAATTAGTTGTACCTATAATACTTTAATTAATCTGGACAGTGAACTACGCAGAATGGAAACCTTTCTGCTGTGATTTTTTATTGACTTCTAATCGATAAATAAAAATATACAGTGAGTATACAGACTTTTCATGCGAGAAAAGTGGAAGCATTAATGTGGCGGAAAGCAGTTATTTGCTAAACAAAATAAATGCTCTTCCCTCAACAATTTATTTGAACTCCTGAATTACATTAGGTTATTCTCTTAATCAAAAGATAGACGATACATCTAGATATATTAAAATAATAGTGAATTATAGAAAATGGAAATCCTCTAAATTATTGACTGTCAGACCTAACAAGCCCTAACAGAAACTGCATACAACGTTAGGTTAGGTTCGATATGAGTTGGAGCAGAACCATCTTTCTATAGGTTAATATAATAGGCTCATACCTAGGTTAAAGTTGTCCTTTCAGCCCAGCCTTTTTAACAAAGTCTATTATGGCCGTTGGTGACACTTCTACGCAAAGTTGTAGGGCTCGACTAAGTAATGCTCAAATGTATTGAGCCTTATCCTATCCAACCCTGTGCAGTTGTGTGTAACATTATGGTCAATGCTTTTCAAAATATTTGAGCGACTACTACTAAACAGAATAAAACGAAAAATTCATCTAATAACAAATCATCAATTGCATTTTAAGGAATCACGTCCTACAACTCAACAGTGTAAAATACAACAGACTCAGGTTACAGTAAAAGTCCTTACACAGGTGATCTGATAACATTAAAAGAGCTACAAGAGGCACTTAAACAAATAAAAAACCGGTAAGCAGCAGGCTCAGATTCGATAAACGTACGGTTTCGTACGGGCCAGCGGGACGCACAACAGGCATTTGTCCCGTCTCGTGTCCCGCAATTTTCCAGCTGTACCGTCCAGTGTCCCGCGGGACGTTCCGTTGTCCCGCAAAACTGTTTTAAATTATACTTTCTAAATAAGTTAATATATTTTTATAATAACGGTATAAAGACAAATTTAATATTTATATATTTTTCTGAGCATATTTTGTTTTTACAAATTATCGTAACAATTAAACATCAAAATTATAATATTAGACCAATTTAATAATTATGTACTTCAGTTTCTACAGGTGGCACCTTTTCCTGTACAATGTATTGTGTAAAATTTTTTATTTGTTTCAAGTTTCTCCCGTTTCAATTGTCTCAGCCGCTATACTATACAGGATCATTCGCGCAACAATTCAATTACAAGTTTTCAATGTTTCATTGTTGTATATTTCTGAAAATTTAGACCAGGAGAGGGAGGTAAAATCTTTCAAAAAGATCCAACTTCCTTGTTTGTTGCTTCCAGGTTGAGGCTGTTTTTTTCATATTTTTTTTATATAAGTCTGAGTTTTGTCTCTGTTTGTTATTTCAAAGAACGGCCCCATTCCGATAAATCGAAAGCTTCCAATTTGTGACGAGGATCGATTACTAGAGAAATACAGTACACAGAATTTGTTTTATTGTAGTTTTTAAAATCTTATTTCTTGCTGCTATAAAAGAGTCAAATTGAATTCTCGTCATTGTTTTGATCCGCATTAATTTCTAATATTTTTTTGTCGAGGTTGTCGAGTAATTTTATGTACATGAACATGTGACTGGGAAGCGTGACATAGTTTTCCCCTTCTAGTAAGTCTGTAACTTTTTTGCAGTTTTTTAAGAAGCCTTCTATTAGTTTTAGTAAATCTCATTCTGCTTCTTGTAATCTGAATGGTATTAATTTTGGATTAATGGAATATTTTTACGCTTCAAACGGTAATGGCGGTACTTGTATAACTTTAATTATCAAACCATTTCGATAATAATAAAAGTGCAGTTTTTGCGGGGCATGCGGAACGTCACGCGGGTCCAAGCGCCAATCGCAACCTGCAGAAAAATCGCTGTCCATCCCGCAGCAAAAATCGCTATCCCGTCCCGCGTGTATCCGTATAGTAGACGAATGTTTGCAATACAAAAATGTACCGGATGACTACAAAATACATAGGTGATTTCTTTATTTAAAGAAGGAAACCGCAAGAAGTGCGGTAATTGTAGAGGCATCAGCTTATTAAACTCTGCATAATCGCTGACGTGTTGCGTAGAAGAACAGAATGACTTCAGAAAAGGCAGATCCTGCATCGATAATGTCACCATAATACGGTAGCTAATTGAAAAATGCAGAAGATACAATTTCGAAACACATTGGATTTATCGACTACGAAAAAGCTTTTGACGAAGAAATTCTCTGTGGAATATCATGGAAAAAAGAGGTTACCCTAGACATATAATTGCAGTTATAAAAGAGTTATATGACGGTACCGAGATTATTATCAATCCTGGACAACATAGAACTCAATAAATGAGAATCAATAGAGGAGTCAGACAAGAATGCATCCTATCACCCACTTTATTTAACATATTACACCCTGATGATATTGTGAGACAATGGAAAACAGAAGTTAACTGTGGAATATTATAGAGTTTTGCAAACTATAATAATTATTATAGGTAATTATAAATATTCATTTTGATCAGAAGCTAACTTCGAAAGAACACATTAAAGAGAAAAAGTAACCACTTAAATAAAACTGACACATGAATTGTTGGTTAAGGTTGTTGAAACAAATTTCAATGTAGGGAATTTCCTTGAAATTTATAACTGATGTTAATTTTATACCACAATATAAAACTTATTTGTGTTTTGATTGGTTATAGCATTTTATTTGTGATATAAGTACGTTTTTCTTTATTTTCAAGTTCACAACCTCCTTAAACGTGTCCATTCTTAAGATCGTTAATTTTTTCCCTCAATATACCTCCAACTGTGAAGCATATGTGAGGCCATCCCAAAATATCGTGTTTAGTAATGCCTGTATAAACAATTACTAGAAATTTTATGTGTGTTTACTGTTAATCAGACTTGGTAAGGCTCCGTCAACGGCCAACGGTAGTTAAGGAAAAAATCTAGGATAATTGGTAAAAAACGTGTTTAGGATTAGTTAAAATAGTTTCTCGTGGTGCCTGGAATTAATTTCGGTATAGAAGTTAATTGTGAATTTGATTGATGTATAAAAATTATCTTAATATTTTAAATTTTTTTTAGTAATAAAGTGTTAACTGCTTAAGTATTAATTAATAGTTCATGTAAATGAAATAAAATTGAGTTGTAGATCTTTAACTACATCTCCCTTGCTGGTCCTAGATTGTTTTTAACTTTTTAACGTCTATTTCTCTTCTAGATAGTCTTGTTTATTCTGTCATACCAGCTATTACTACGATGTAATTCCTCAAGCATATTTTTAATAATATTTTGTGTATCAACTATAAGAATTTCATCGTCAACATATTCAGGTGTTGTCACTCGACGCGAAAATATGTCACTTCATACACCTCACCATAAATTAAATTTGTTGTGTTGTTGGTGTTCAATTTGAGAAGTGCGCTTTTTTCCATGTGGGTTTTTACATTACCGTATCATTTGCATATATGACTCGTCGTAGTCAAAGTTTAGTTCGTAGTTGTCTGCTAGTATTTGGTACACACGACCAAATTGAAGAAAAAGTGAAGATCTAATTCGTGCCAACATTTTTATTATTCAAATAAGATCATGTCTACCACATTCTGCACCTCCAACATGAAATGAACACAATTTTTTTTTCTAAAAATGAGTTTCGTCATCATACCAACAATACATTACTACGCAGCAATAAGATCTAACAGCAACAAGATCTAGCACATTCTGCACCTCCAACGTGAAATCAACAGAATTTTTTTTCTGAAAATGAGGTACTATAGTAATTTTGGTTACAATTTATCACTTACAAATTTTTTATATTTATTTCATAATAAAAATTATGAATTTTTTTGTATTCAGTTTATAATAAAAATTTTAAACTGTCATCATTGTTTTAACCCTTTCTATTGTACCACAACTAGTGATCTAGATTATGAAGAATTAATTCTAGACCACCGATACATATTAGGCTCGAAGGCTCCGTTGCTCAGTACTGCTAGATTATGGGCGGGGTCGTCCTTAGAGATGAGAACAAGAATAGATACAAAACAGAATATAATAAAAAAAGAAACAGGAAAAAGAACAACTTTTTAACAGAAAAAGGGATATGTTTGAATCCCAAAAAAATCAGAAATGGGATATTTACAACACCAAGAGAAAAACAAATATCGTTAAATAAAAGATGATAAAATTCACTAAATCAACATAACTATACAAAATAATCAAATAAAATATTTCAGATATCATTTAAGAAACATGAGAACTAATCTACGTTGTCTATGCAATGGATTAACCCTTAACTGGAGAGACCCTATTTTAATACACACAGAGAGACATGCTGTCTGACAGACTACAATGTAGGAGAGGGGATACGAACTAAACTTACAAACTTTTTTAATATATTTAATAGTACTCTAAAAGCTGTTTGTATTTGCAATTAAACACAGTCCAGAAACTTAAAATATTGTCAGAGAATAAAAAAATAACTATGACTTTCTAACAGCTAATCATTTACAGTTCGTGACAGTTACATTTTTTAATTTTCATTACAGTGAAAAAATAAATATACATCAAGTAAGTTTTTTATATGAAAGGCACTAACAGATACTGAATTAAGTAAAAATTAACTCGCGTAATTATTTTGATGTTGAAAAAAATGTCCAGCAACTGTAAAAGTTACATACAATTGGTACAAATTGGTTTCGTACACTGAAGACACACAGGTTTTCTTCATCGGCCACAAAGATATTTTGTCATACGGTTCTTCTTACGATGGCACAAATAACATATTTTTTGCTTCTCTAGTACTAATGGCTCGTTATCATCTACTTGGTTATTCTCATTAATTCCAAGAATACTCGCTATACTAGCACGAATTAGCCGCGGTACATGAAAATTACCAATTTTTCGCTTCATATGACCTTCTACTAATTGTTTTGCTAATATTTTAGCAAAAGCAGATTTTTCTTGAATTTTAGAATTGTTTTTGTAACTTTGGTGCAATATGTATGGATTTATGCTATCAGATGCTATTTATATGCTATCAGATTCTAAATAAACATCATCTTGTACTTGATCAACATCACTAGCGTCACTGTCTAATTCGTCAAACCACTTCAAAGCTGTATCTTCAAAATCAGCATCGGTAAAACGGATTTTTTTTGATAGACAGGCCATGATTGTAACAAATACGCGACGTTTGCAATGAAACAAAATGTAACCTGAACCGAGACGTGCCGTCTAACAGACTAACTAAAACTGATTTTCGGTTATAACATAACTTTTCCAAATATGCGTATTTCTTTACCTAAGTCGGGTCAGGGGTCACTAATAGTCAACGAATAATATAAAGAATAGATGAAGTGATGTGCCGATGGGCGGAGTTATTTGTACAGGGTGTTCAAAATTCTTTATGATGTAGTCTGTCAGACGGCACGTCTCCAGTTAAGGGTTAACTGTGCAAATAAAACAAAACATAACATTAAATGATAGGTACGCTAAAGAAAGATTATAAAGTTTACTATTTCGTTAATCCATCCCGATTAAACATGTTTAATATAAGCGAATGTACTAAAATTAATAATTAAAATTAAATATGTAACAAGAAATCATGATATATCTATCAACACATATAACAAGCAGTTGAAAAAAAGTATTTATCCAGTCTCTCGTATTTCCTGCAACTTTCTAACTTAAAATACTTGAATCGGCTGGATTAACTGGACGTTGGCTTGCTGTGTAGCCAACTCCTGAACACACGCTGACTCCATATTTAGATGGGGAGAACTGAACTCCCAATCATAATAAAAATGGATTCCCAATTAGGGTATAACCTGGGACTAACTTAGGATTACGTAGTACATTGGAATATACTTAAGATTACGTCACACTAAACGTTGGACCAACATTGGACCCTACTTGGGACCATACTTTGATTGACATTGGATTATACTCAAGATCCCAATTAAATAAAAAAATAACACAGTTGAATAGGCGGAGTAACAAAAGATAAAAATATAAAGAATACGAAAAAAATATGTTACTCTTGGCAGGGGTCTCCCAACAGACAATATCGAACTTTACTACATACCGGCTCAGCGGAAAATAAATTTAGATAAAAAAAATTCATTTTTATAAAAACATATTCAAGAGGATATTATGTTACTTTACTTTGGGTGAGGTCTGACCAGTACAAAAATTCACCTAACTAACGGCCCATTTTTTCGTTCGGACATTCTAAGGGATTAATTACTATATTTTCAAAAAATGACCGGCGGTAATTCTTTGAGAGATTATATTCTATAATTGCAGACAAAACCACCGCCAATTTTAGTCAAAACAGCGTTTAGGTAAACAGCCACCAAAGGGACCATGAAGATTCAAACTAAACTGTTCGGTACATGATTAGAGCGGTAAATTTAACTAACTAACGGTTGTTTTATTAGGGAATATTATCGGCCTGAAATAATTTCCTGGAAACTTTTACAGAAATTAAAATGATGTAGGGGGTGATTTTATAAAAATAAAGGAATAGACAGCTTTGGACAAGATGTAGCGTATCGATATTTTGACACGTAACAGTATAATCCCATAGTATGCTGATTATAACTCTACACTTTGCTGGTATTGTATTACATAAAGGCCTGCTAGATCCATAGTACTGCTAAAAATTGATAACTTTGGTAGCACTCCTACCAGTCGTAGTTGCATCTTTAATTGGGGGAAGGCATTTCTTATGTTCGTATCTTGCTTACGAACAAGCGGGGACTCTAATTTGAGAAATTTAAGATAGTTCTTGTCACTTATTGTTAAAAAATTGACCAATCTTGTGCTTATAACCTGTTTTGTTTGCCAAGGCAAATCTATATATTGTCTACAGGAGTCTCTTGGTCTATATTTCAGAACACTTAAATGAGAACTGGCCTGATTTATGTGAACGCAACCACCCCTCCACCTGCACTGAATTTAAACGATCTACTTACTGCCTTTGATTATGTATTTTAGAAAGGAACTATAACGTAAAAGGGGTTTGATTGTTTCATATATAACCTGGGTATAGCCCCCCAAAATTCAGCTTGTTCGTATGATTTTTGGAGGTTCAGTGGCATTTTGGCGTCTGCGCCTGGCGCCTGCGACTGGAGTGTTCTTTTTTGTACATTTAGGTAGGTATATGCAAGTAGGTGTTGCAAGTATCATAATTTGACGAACGATATGGTTCCTAGATCCTTCTAATAAAAACCATTTTAAAAGTAACTTAGTAGATTTTTCTTTCAATTAAATGTACCACTGTAGTACATACCTAAAACTGCGTAGAAAAAAAGTTATAGAACAATGTTTGCGAAAAAATAAGGAAAACGGCCAAGTTTTTTTTCTGTAAAGCAATGCCTATACCTATACCCTGTGGAAAAAGTTATGGGGAAAAATCGCGTGTGTTCTTGTTTTTTGCTTCGTTTTTTGATTATATTTTTGTCAAAAGAAATATTTTTGACTTTAAAAGGTGACATTTCGATAGGAAATTTAATTTTGAACAACTTTTCTGTAGATATATGTATATGTACGAAAACTGTATAGAATTCACCCAAATGCAACCTAGTGCATAGGGACAAATTCAGTCCTTTCTCAAAAACGCAACCCTTTAAATTGACCATTTGAAACACTAAAACCCCTTTAACGTTGTAGTTCATTTCGAGAGTACACAATCAATAGCCTATAGTTACAGTTGTTGCTAGATGCAACGTATGAATGAGTACATACAAAGTCTGAATTTTGTGTGTGTTCAAATCACTTCCGGAATTCTATACGACCATTGGAAAACTAATTTTGCCCTCTTTATCTATATTTCGGTTTTTCAACGTATTTGGAGGAGTAACACCAAGCTGCAAACCATCTCTTGCCATACTGCTCATTCATATTCATAAGATAAGAATTTTAAACTACTATACTTTTTAACTTTTTGTTTTCCGCCTGGTCCGCTCGGCTATCTGACCGACTATTTTGCCAAGAAAATTTAATCCAACAGCTTTTAGAAAAACTACTAATTATTGAAAAATTAATTGTTGATGAATGTTTTATAATATCCTAATTTTGATGAATTACAAATCAAAGACTTTAGATCCATTATAAATTGTATGTAATATTGAGGAACTTGTATAAATGATTTAAAGACCTAAAACCCGGAGGTGTTTTTTTTTATTGAAGTATTTGTTTAGACTGGCCTACTCACTGATCGGAGAACTAGTTTGTCTTTGAGAATACATTCTGTTGGCACGTGGGTGTCGACGGAGCTGAAATAACTTTCAGTTCTAGTAGACGCCGACACGTATTGTGAGAAGTACAGTTTAAAGGACATCTAACAGCTCATTGCGACAGTTATTTGGCGACACATGCATATAATGCTGCACTTAATTGATTTATTACAGCTTAAAAGGCAGCAAGTCTATTGATGATTAATGGATAAATCTAATTATATACATAGATATTCTGAACAGGGCTTCATTCTTCTTCTCCTTTCATTAGTTGAAGACTTTATATTCTGTTAATTACTACAAGGAGTAAAAAACATATCTACACAACAGGAAAACCACTTTATACAGTAATAAATATATATTATAATACTTTAGACAGTAATAAATATATAGAAATGTGGCGCTACTCAAAATAAATAGAAATAAACAGCTTGTAAAACAAAAACAAAAGAAATAAATAGCAAGCAGGAGAAATATCAACATAACTGTAATACAAAGGGTGTTTTTTTCAGAGGTATAGAACTTTGAAATGGAATAAAACAAACATGATTTTTATAAATTGACATGAAACTGACTTTATTCGAAAGATAATCTTTCTTAAATATGATTTCTGGTATATGATGGTATCATGGCTGGCTCTGACGTAGTCTAATCTGGAGGTCCAATTCGCGATCACATTGTCCAATATTTGTCGCCCTATATATGCAATAACGCGGCGAATGCTGTCCTCCAAGTGGTCAATCGTTTCATGCTTTTCGTCGTAGAGTAGCACCTTCACATATCCCCACATAAAATAGTCTAGCAGTGTTAAATCGCACCATCTTGGAGGCCAATTCACGGTTCGAAACGTGAAACTATGCAATTACCAAACGTTTTATGTAATAAATCAATTGTGGCACGAGCTGTGTGACATGTTGCGCCGTCTTATTGAAACGACAGCTCTTGCACGTCATAATTGTTTAATTGGGGAATGAAAAAGGCAGTAATCATGGCTCTACAGCCGTTACCATTGACTGTAACGTTCTGGCCAGCATCGTTTTTGAAGAAGTACGGTCCAATGATTCCACCAGACCATAAAGCATACCAAACAGTTTTACTAGATGTAATGGTTTCTCAACATACATTCGAGGATTATCTTAACTCCAAATAGGGCAGCTTTGTTGTTTGCCCAAATTGCGAATTAACGGCAATCTCGTTTTGGACCCACTCACCAAATCTACAAATCTACGCCTTGCTAGCTGATGATGTACCTTCAATTCTTGCATGAGTTGGATTTTGTAAGCACGCAAATTAAGATCTTTCCGCAAAAATTTCCATAAAGTAGATGGACACGTATGCAACTACTGTGCACGATGGCAGATAGACTGATTCGAGTCTTCCTGTATCCTACGCTCTACAGCAGCTACAACTTCTTCTGTACGCAGTTTACGACGTGTCTGTGGATGCATATTATCATTTAGAGTAAACGTGGTGCAAAAACATTCCATGGTTAATCGAATTACTTGCTCTGATGGACTATTATGTTGACCATAAAGTTCGACAGTTAAAAAAGTGTTACAAACTTACATTTCTATACCTCTAAAAAACATCCTTTATGTATACTAAGATATCAAAAATATAAGTAATACTTAAAAGTGAAAATAAAAATACATATTTTTTCGGTATCCAGGTTTCACATTTGTCTTTTGCATTTTCTCCATAATTTTCCTATATGTTGATGGTTAGTAGATAACATAATGTATTATCTTCTAATTTATTTTATGTATTCGTTTTCATATAGAGTGGAAACCACTTATGGAATAAAATTATTTCTGTCCTTGTTTTAAAAAATTTACTTTTAAAACATTTATATATAAAAATGCGCTTTTAAACATAAATTTAAATGTACAAGGTGACTCAGTCTCTGTTCCTAGTCCAAATCTTTATTTTTAATGCAACACCATGTATACCTAATTGTTGTAAAACAAGTTATATTGATATTAGTTGATTTTTGTTAATAAAATGTGCATAAATATTGGCCTGAATCTTATGTGACAGACTGTACTTCTTGTTGACAAAAATATTTGTCAACGTCCTTATAAGTGTCTCATAAGGTCGTTGGGTTATAACGTCGACCGTCGATCCTGCAGAGATCGTCACCTGATATTAGTAGTTTTTGTGGAAAGGGGGCGCTGTGGTTTTCGCTGCAGGCAGATCTACGTACAGCTGTTCCGTGACCAAACACAGGTTCTGGTAAATAAATCCCAATACGTTGCATAGATCATGATCTGCTACAGAGATAGTAGTAGTTTTTGTGGATAGGTGGCGCTGGGGTTTTCGTTACGGATAGATAGACAGACAGAATAAGCAAATTATATATATTGATACAGGACGAGATTTTGAAATTATAAGTGTGGAATCCACTTCTGGAATAGAATTATTTGTCTCCTTATTTTCGAAAATTAAAAAATAAAACTCTGGAACACGTCAACTTTTAAATTTAAATATGCGCTTTTTAAACATAGATTGTAAATGTACAGGGTGATTTTCGCAAGTCTAGCATAGTCCATAATCTTTATTTTTAATGGAATACCCTCTACATTTGCTGGGGTTTTCGTTACGGATAGATAGACAGACAGAATAAGCAAATTATATATATATATATATATATATATATATATATATATATATATATATATATATATATATATATATATATATATATATATATATTTATTGATACAGGACGAGATTTTGAAATTATAAGTGTGGAATCCACTTCTGGAATAGAATTATTTGTGTCCTTATTTTAGAAAATTAAAAAATAAAACTCTGGAACACGTCAACTTTTAAATTTAAATATGCGCTTTTTAAACATAGATTGTAAATGTACAGGGTGATTTTCGCAAGTCTAGCATAGTCCATAATCTTTATTTTTAATGGAATACACTCTATATTTTTGTTTTTATAATCTCCTTAACAACTCGATCTTAACAAACTATATTATGTAAGGTCTATTATGAATAATACAAGGTGAAATTTTGAAATGATGTCTAATTTTCGTCAAGAAATTAAATACAAAACCCAATTATTTATTCTTAGTTTAGAAAATTGATGTCTGTATTAAGAATATTTAAAAAAAATACCATTATTTAAAGTGTGATAAATTATTATTTTCAAAATTATGTAACATCTTGACGAAAATTATTCAGTTTCAAAATTTCAATTTGAATAGACCCTACATAATATACTTTTTTGGGATGAGGTTGTTAAGTAGCTAAACTGTCTAAAATTATAAAAATATACAGGGTCTTCCTTTATATTTAAATTTATGTTTAAAAAGCGCCCATTTTAATTTAAAAGTTGACGTGTCCTAGCGTTTTTTATAATTTTCCAAAATAGGGATACAAACAATTTTATTCCATAAGTCGTTTACACACTTTATGATTTCAAAATATCTCAGCTTTTAAAAATATAAAAAGATACAAGGTGTTGTATGCTTTATAAAAAATAAAACTTATGTACTATGCTAGGCTTGCGTGAATCACCCTGTACATAAATTTATGTTTAAAAATCGCACATTTATGTAAAGTAGTTGACGGGTCTCAGCGTTTTTTATAATTTTATAAAACAATGACCAAAATAATTTTATTCCATAAGTGGTTTCCACCCTGTATAAGCTTGTATTTGTATGTTAAATTTTGTAATTATGTTTTATATCTACGATTATATGTATTCCATGTATTAAACCATATGTTAAAACAAAATAAATTCAGTTTTGCTTCCTCTTGCTTCCTCTTTTGCACTTTATTTCATATTCGTTATATACGTTGTCTTCCATTTTCCGTTCCAAAGAGGCCTACCCCTTAATTCAAATATATAGTCAGTATCTTATTTTAGGTTTATATTCTTTTACATTTACTTATAAGTAATTTTCTACTGTTTGTTGTGTTTGCAAATCTCTAATAACCTTATATAGTCTTTTTTTATTTATTTTAAAGCTTATTTTTTTTCTACTTACTGTATTATTTTGTGATTCTTTAAAGGTACCCTTTGGTATTCATACTATTAATAGGTCGTACAAAAAAGTCAATATTATGAATTTTTTTAATATACCTACTATATATATATTTTTTTTTTGTTAGTCTCTCTATTAATACAATTTTTTCGCCCATCATTTCTTTCATTTTCATATCCATTTAGAAATAGGTATTCCATAAATACCTACCCATATTTCTATTGTTTTTCATGGTTACTTAACTCCCAAATTATTTTTTTAATAAATACCCTTTGAGCTTACTTATATCATTTTTGCATATTGTTGTTTGTTAAGAGAAATACCCTATCTCTCCTTTTTTATAAAATTTTTCTATTGTATTTAGTTTATTTTCATCGTATTTCTTATGAATTTTGTTTTGTATGTTCGGTGTTTATATCACATGATTTCCTTTATTTTATTGTTTTCTTTAAATAAAACTTCACGTTATTTGTCAGATCATTATTTTGTTTTGTTCCTATATATTAGGTTGTTTTTATAGTTTTTCTCTGTGTAATGACATGTAAATTTTGAGTTAAAATCTGGTAAAATACTCATACCTTTACCTAATATAAATTAATGGACTCACCAAAGCGGTAAACTATCCATCACGATCATCGTTATAAATTACTAGCTACCTACAAGCTAGAAACAATACACCATAACGATAATTGGAGCACCTTGAAGCAAAAGAATGCAACTTCATAAAAAAGATTATTAATTGTGAGAACAGAGGTACAAATTACTATTCCACAATTGGATGGTGTTACCTTAAAAGGAATCGCTTCTAATTAAATAAATGTTTCACATGATAGAATTAACACAAAATGTAAAAAAAGTTATAATACCGCTAGATTCTGAAAGTGAAGTAATTGTTAGAACATACCTGTAACACTTCACCTTAGATATTTTTTCTGCTGATTAATATTCTACCTATGTATATCATTTTATTTTATTCATTCTCAAATATCGCCTATTATAATTCATTCGCACTTTTATAGCTTGCATCGACTGCTGGTCGATATTGCGTTACCAAATCTTTTAGCTAGGCTCTTTGCTTCACTTCTTCCAGGAATCTTTCTTTTGTAGGATCATTTACAGTATTTAGTATTCTTTCTCATTATGGTTCCAAGATATTACAATTATTTTCTAGATACTTCTAAATCATCTTGTCTTAATCATCTTGTTCATCATGTTCTTTAAATATATTTATCCTTTATCTATCACGATTTTTTTGATGTCATGACTTGTATTCTCTCTCCTGTGCGTGTATTCTTGAGATATTGCTCGGTACTTTGTTTATAATACAGTCTTATTATTTGACATTTACACCAGCTAGCCCTTTGTAGACAGCCCTTTCTTCTCGAATATCGCGAGTTGAGCAGTTTGTTTATATTTCTAGCATTATGAAACAATTTTTCCATATCCATGTAAACAGTTAACACCAGGCGTAACATTTAATGTACTTCAACATAGAAGTACATGTACTTCTGAAGCAGAAAAATTGGTCAGAATGTTAAGACAAATATTTTAATTCTTATCCAAAACTCTTGGTCTGAACAAATTTAGAATCAGCGTAATCTCCTGGATATTTATGGTTTTAGCTCTAACAATTGATTGCTCAGTTAGGGTTAGTTGCTAATTAACCACATTCTTTCCATGATAAGACATTTCTTCTTCCAACGTCTGACGAAAACTAGTGCAATGCGGCAACACGTGTCGCGTCGCACGTGTTAAGTTTTGTCCCAAATATCCAAATAAATTAACATTGGCAGTGTATAGGTTAACATTAAAAATTTATAGTTATATAGTTACCAAAACTCAATCAACAAAGTCAAAAACGTTTTGTTTTAATTGCAATCGTTCAATTTTATATTTGTTCACACAAGAAAAAATATTTTCTTAAATTCACAGTTTCTTTTATTTATCTATTCTATCACCATGGTAATCATGCTTAAATCAGATTATTTTCAAACGCAATAATATAAAATTCAAATTAACTCTTCTTCTTCTTTAAGTGCCGTCTCCCGATCGGAGGTTGGATATCATCATCACTATCTTAACTCTATCTACTGCTGCTCTGAAGAGTTCTATAGAACTGCATTTAAACCAGTCCCTTAAATTATTTAACCATGACACTCTACTTCTTCCTATACTACTTCCTCCTCTTATCTTTCCCTGTATTATCAGCCTAAGCAGTTCATATCGCTGTCCCCTCATTACATGTCCCAGATATTGTAACTTTCTTATTTTTATTGTGTTTATTATTTCGCATTCTTTGCCCATTTCTCGCAATACTTCCGTGTAAGTTTGCGGATTTAAATTGAGAAACAAGTCGGTCGATGGATTAGTAGTACGATGAGATGTACGAAACGTACATAAATTGCTGCATATTTGGAATATACGTGATGTTAAGGTTTTTCAAAAATGTCCAAAGCACTTAAATGCAGGAAATAAAGCTTTATAAAGTTGCTCCCAAAGACAGAGTATAAACTGATCAAAAATATGGAAAGACCAAACAATAACAAGGAATACTAAGCACAGGTTGGTCAGTGCCCTTATTTTCCCCATTGCTACATACGCAGCTGAAAAATGGACACTCAAAAAAATCGAAAGCAATTAGATCGAAGCCTTTGAAATGTGGGTCTAAGAAGAATTCTACGCGTGTCCTGGACTGAACATAGAACCAACCTGTCAATTCTGGAAGAGCTTCATATAAAAGACATGCTTTTAAGAAAAGTAAAACGAGCATACCTAATTTACTTCAGCCACTTAGCTAGAAGAACGGGAACCATGGAACTATTGGTAGAAGAAGGAAAGAGAAGGCCGAAGACCAAGAGGAAGATCTTTAACACGATGGGCAGGCCAAGTGAAAACTCTGGTGGGAAAATCCCTACATGAAGCCGTCCATACAGAAAGGGTCGCAGCCAATGGAGGCAGCAAGCCAATAATATCCTCCGGACGATGTTTGGGCCTTATAGGGACGAGATAACAGGAGACTGGAGACGAAGACATAACATGAACTCCAAACACTTTATGGAGAAGAAAACATAGTACGATACATTGAGGCAAATCTTATAAGATGGGCAGGACATGTACTGAGATCGAATGATGAAAGACGACTAAATACAACCTTCTAGGCCCGATGGCGGAAGGTCAGTTGGTTGCCCAAAAAAGAGATGGAAAGCTGCAGTAACGAGTGATCTACGTAAGATGGGGGTACAACAATGGGAGATTACTGCACAAGACCGGCAAGACTCACTTAGAGTGTTGTAGAGCCAAGAAAGAAGAATATATGTAGCGTGGTTATATTCTGCGATAAGGTGCACTTTCTTTCCGTGTTACAGTTAATTATAGAATATGTGTCTCTGACTTGCTATTAACTAGTTAGTGTTGGTATATTCTTGTTGTTTGTCAAAAGTCAAACGACAAAGCAAACATAAAATGTAATTTTCATTACAACCAATTGTGGTTTAATCCCTTTTAAAAATATCTATTTATTGTGCTGTTTAAATCACACTCTTTGTTATGGCAACCTTGAAAATTGAAACATAACATTCCTATTTTATATCCGTAAGAAGTAATTTAATAGCAGAAATACTATGCGAACTTCTGTAATTTATCTGAAAGTTGGTAATTGTATCTTGAAACGTGCGAATGTATTTTTATGGAACCCAATAGTTCATTCGCATGCCTTGGGAAGAGGTTTATAAAGGAATCAAACAATAAGCAATTTATAATCTACGCAAGATAATTTAGGGATTTTACTTGGATTGTATATACCGTTAACGTTAGTTTTAAAATCGTTTTAATGGTTTATAGAAAACAATAAAAAAATATTTAAATTCTCTAGAAATTGATTGTAAAATTATAATGGTATATTGGCAATGCCGGCTATTTTTTTCTATTATTTCTTTTAGTTACAATAAAATACATGATTTATCTGAAGTAACGTGAAGAATATCTGACTCGGATAACTAAAAACAGTCGAGACTTTGTCACTTAAATATTAAGAATTTTATTAGACACAATGTTGATAAAATTAGAATTGTTTCTCCATTAATTCAGGAGCAGATGACCTGGAGTTGCTTTTGGTTATAGTTCGACATTAAACAATGCTTGTAACAATGTTGTAAAAAGTCCTCTTTTCCAATCTGGGCATTTAGGTCTCCTAGTACAAATATGAGATCTTCTTTGGGTATTTTTTCTATCTCGTCTTCGATCCTATCATAAAAGATTTCTTTTTCGTCTGCATTGCGTGTTTCTGTAGGGGCGTATAAGTTCAACACTGGTATATTAAATGGTTTATTGTTGACTCTTACATAGTCCATCCTTTCGCATATTGGCTTGAAATTTATAATTTTCTCTCTTAAGTGCCTTAGTATCATGAATCCCACCTCTTTTTGCCCTTGCTTCTTTCCTTCCGAATATAACATTGTAAAGTCTTGTTTATCAATCTGTCCTTGTCCCTTCCAACGTAATTCTTGCAGTGCTGCAATATCTATTTTATACTTTTTGAGTTCTTTTCTTATTTCTAACATTTTTCCTAGAGCTAGCATAGTTCTGATGTTCAATGTGCTTATTTTTAATTCTTTATTTTTTTTTGTCCTCTTTCACCTTTGTTTTACCTGAGCTTATCTGCAGTCATTTCCTGTTTCTTTGCCTTGTCTGTCAATGAATAATTTATCCTCTCATCCCTTGCTACATTTTTTTGAACGCCCTCTAGGAAGGTCCTCCAGCTGGTTGGTGTTCCTATTTCATTTCCGGTCTCGACCATCAGTTTGTTGGCTTTAATTTGGACACACGTTTACCTTTCTTTATTTCATATAATATATATATATATATATATATATATATATATATATATATATATTATTGTGATATTTAAAGTCTTGGTGCGCCAAGCAATAATTAGCTAATTAATTTTTTTGATTAATTAAAATTATTTAAATGATATGATTATGACTCTATCACAATTTTTAATTCTTTTATCTCAGGGTTAAATTCGTGCTTCAATATCTATGCTATTACATGTGAAAGGTAAGGTCCAGAGAATACCGGAATAATGAAAAACACATATGATCTAACACTATATATTGAAATAAAAATAATGAAATAATTCACACTCAAAAGTTTTCAATAAACAAATCTCATATAAGGATTCTCAAAATTTTGTTCTCCGTACGTGAACAATCAAAATTAATGGTACAAACAATATTCATTGAAAACTCAAAATCCCAAACTATTCTAACTCTCCTAATCAAAATATTTATATCCTTTCTAAATTACGTGTAAAAATTGTGTTATCAATAAAAGAAAAAAAACTGCAGAAAACAAAAATATCTCTCTCTGATGATGAGTGGTCCAAATCCTTGTTCCTTGTAGACTGTATTATCTCCTCTCAACCGCTCCCTATGTAATCAGCAATCTTACAGCAGATTGTTGCAAGTATATCGTCCTTAATGATCTCCTTCAAAAGCAACAATCATTCAAATTATGACAGTCTTTCTCCTCTCGATAAACTGAATCTCTCGTTGGCCCGAGTGAAAAATTGACTCTTGGAATATCTTCTCTTTACGATAAACTGAATCTCTCGTTGGCCTGAACAGTGACTCTTGGAATATAAGTAGGAAAATATGACTTACAATATTTTGCTGCTTCAGCCTCTGTCAGATACACTAACTCCACAAAAAACTCACTAACATTCAACACTACTGCTTGCTACTTCTTGGGAACCACCAAAGAACAATCACTGTTCCTCTTACAGACTTGGAAAATCAACTGACTTCTTTTCTCCCTCCTCAATCTCGCTAAACTTTTTCCTACATACTTATCCCACCTTTTTCAATCTCCGCCAATCAAAACTCGTCACAATTCCCCCATTTTTTCATTTCGATAACAAACAAATTTTTACCTATAATTATAAAATTTCCTAAAACTTATTTACAAATAATATTTTCTATAATTCTTAAAAACTAACAAAACCTCTATCTAAAATCTCTTCTATTTGTCCCTAATCACTGCATTAATGTATTTTGGAAAACCCCGTTCAATTGTCTTTTTGTTTTCACTTAAAATTATGCGGGTCACTCAAGTATAACAAAGAAATAATTTATGCAAAGCTTACTTTTTGTTTGGTACAGGTAATTCAAGAAATTAATAACTCTCCTTCTTCGAAATGTTTGTTGGATATTATCCTACTTATCTGAATTATTTTAATGTTATTGAATTTTGAAATATTTTTAAACAAACCAATATTTTTCTCGATTTTACATATCATAACAATATATATATTTATATATATATATATATATATATATATATATATATATATATAATATATATAATAAATATAATATATATATATATATATATATATATATATATATATATATATATATATATATATATATATATCTTTATAAAATATTTAGGATATGTTCGGGAAACGAGGGCCTATCATTTTCATTAATGTTTTTCAAAATGCCTGGATCGTTCAATGCTATATCTCACCATCATTTAAATCGAGTAAATGCGCAGCAATTAATCGTAATTTGTATAGATATAAAAAAATCAATCTTTTGATTTATACAAAAGTTTTTGCGGATTAATGCAGCCAAAACTGCAAAATACAGAAACACTGATAACGGATTTTTTAGGTTCAATTTTATAGGAAGAAAATTATAATGCCGGAAAATTTTGGTTCCGAGAAAATTATAAACAGTTTACTTGTAAACTATAATAGCTCGATAATGTATCTTATAAACCATTGTACATCAAGCTGCGAATTCTAGTGGAATTAAAAAAGTCTATGATAGCTAGAGTAGTTTTATCAAAGTAAAACAAAGCGCTTAAATGATATTCAGTATCCTTTTTCAACAACTATTTAAAAAACGCATTATACATGATAATATGTAATATTTTTATGCAAAAAAGAATGGCAATGCTACTCAATGAGTATAATATATACTTTTTTTATTTCTCATCTAAACTCACGTTTGCAATAATTCTACTATTGGCTTTCTTTTTTTTTTTCACCTGGAAAAGATTACTTTCCAGGTCTTTCTTGATCCATTTTAATACAAAATTTACTGAATGAAAACTATAATTAGATTAAATTGTTACGACCGTTTGTGTTATGCCAGAAAACGCTTAGTTTGTTACTTTTTGTTTTCTGCTAATTTTTTATAAATGATTAGGTATATCTTTCGTTTTTTATTTCTCTGTTTTTAAGAAAGCTTTTTTATTGTTTTAATTTTTTCTATTCTGGATAAGGGGAAATTCTTGTTCAAATATATAAATTTGTTGACATTTAAATCAGATGTGTAGTCCTTTGATAAAACACTTTTGTTAAAACCAATAAATAGTAATCACTAAAGCTATTCAAATGCATGATGTGGGATGTAATAAATATGTAGTTTTCCTTGGCGCTCCAAACTTTTACCGATATAGTACATACAAATACACACAAATATATCTAAATACCTTTAAGCCTAATGGCTTTATAATCTCTTGAAGAGTTACTAGCCTTAGGGTTAGTGAACTTTTTTTAACATTTCTATTTTGGACACTTCCTGGAAACCTCGCACTGTAAGACAGACACGGTATCGTCTTTTAAAATGCGAGTTGTATGAATGATAGTTAGCTTTTTATTAGTAGGACATACGAGGGTCAACTTTCAATTCTACAGAATATGAGCTTTTCATTACATTATTTTTTATTTACCCCCAATATTTATGCACAATGTATCATACATTAAACCTCTCTATAAACTCCTAAATGAAACAGCATTCATAGACTACACTGTAAAACACTTAAACAAAATCCAAATTAAAATACAGGAAAAAAACTCAATTTCACTCATACGAACTAAAAGAAAATCATAATTTTCCGTCAATTTAAAAAAAATCCACGCATCGACAGAACTGGGAACAAAGTCCTTAACATATCTAACACCAGGCAAACGGGTATTAAAAAGTGCCCCCCTTTAATTAATATAGAATAAGCCGCAAACAAAAATAACAAAAACATTTACCAAGTTACCAAATTAATAAACTTAACAGTTAAAATTGAACACATCCCAAACGTGATATACCTCAATATCAAAGATGTCAAAACTATGGTCATACTAAAAAGTATTGCAACCGAAATCTACGCTTTGTCAAGCGTACAGGATATCATTTCACTAGTCAGTGCCCAAGGAAAAGTCGAAATCATGAAGTAAAGTGTGTCAACTGTTCTGAAAATTATCCTGCAAATTATAAAGACTGTCAAGTACCCAAAGAACTACAAAAGAAAATGTTCCCCACTCATCGAGAAAAATCTTTACCAAAGTCAAAAATAGAAAACCCAACAAACACAAAATAAGAACTAAGTTATGCCAATACCCGTAAACCAACAAAACATACAACCAGCCACCATGTTGCAACTTCAATTTCAACCAATTCTACAACTACCATCAAGCAATGGCAACTAAGCACAACTAATTCAAAGAATGATGGTGCGTATGGACAAAATGTTTGACATCCTGATGATTCTTATCTCCAAACTAAATCTAAAAGATTGGAGATTAAAAATCTAAAGATTGGAGTTTGGAACGCCAACGGCTTGACAAACCATAGACAAGAAGTAAAAGCATTTATTTCCCAACACATTATTGATGTCATGCTGATTTCTGACAAAGCAAAGCTCATGGTTGGACTGCAATAATAGTAAGAAATAGTATTAGGTACCATGAAATAAGCAAAACTAGATAATTAGACATACAGGCCACCTCGATATCAATAGAAGACTGGCATGGACAACTGATATCTACTGTTTATTGCCCACCAAACAAATCAATAAAGAAAAATGATTTCACTTCCTACTTTTAAACATTTGGATCAAAATTCATCGCCCTTGGCGATTTCAATTCTAATCATCATCGATGGGAATCAAGGATCATAACCATGAAAAGGAAACTAAGAAAAAAATGTCAAAGTACTCGAGCCCCAATAGATAAAACAAATCAACACAACTCAAAGAGGCACTAAACGAATATAAAGATGCTGGTACTAAACATTTTTTGGAAAACCTTTCTGTAAGAGAAAATAACGACTACTCAGTATGGAAACTGACAAGGATATTGAAATACCAACAACAAACTAAGACTTCTATAAGAAAATACGATGGTAGCTGGGCTCGTAGTGATGAAGACACAGCAAGCACCTTTGTGGAATATCTTATGTGTATATTCCAACATCATCAGAAAGAAACTCATGTAGACGACGAAAAATCCATTTTAGACATACTGGACGACCCATATCAGGCCACCCATCAAAAAAATAAAAAATTGATGAAATGAAATGAGTCATTGCAAAATTAAACAAAAAAAGCACCCAGGCATGATCTTATCACGGGTCTAACAGTAAAAAATATTCCTGAAAAGGCTAACAGGCTAAAATTGTATATTGTTACCGCTATTATAAAAATTGGTTGCTTTCCTGTCATGTGGAAAGTAGCTAAAATAATTATGGTGCCAAAATCTGGCAAAGACCCAAATGAGGTCTCATCATACCGTCCAATAAGTCGTCTACAAACTTACACAAAGGTATTTAAAAAGATCTGTATGATTAGATACTCGAACCCATTATCTTGGAAAATAACTTAAATATCAAACTACCAATTTGGCCTCAGGCAAAAACATGGTACCATCGAGCAAATACATAGAGTAGTCAGCTAGAGATACCCTTCAAAACAAGATCTGGTATGATGGTCTAACTCCCAAAATCAATTAATCATGGCGAATATTGCACGGAAAATTTTATAAAACTGCCATAAGACTAGCTGTGATTTAAATGTTGGCCAGTTAAAAAGAAAGGGGAACAGAGAATGCATGTGGCGGAAATGAAATGAGTGGAGTGACAAAAAAGGATAAAACTTAGAATGAGTATATTACGGGAAATCCCGCTGATCTGCTGGATCTTGGAATCTGGAAGAGCTTGTAGTAGGAGGGGAAGACGACGAAAAGGGATAGAGGGATAGACAAAGAAAACCTGGGAGAGACGCTTGACAGAACAAAGCAGATTTGTATGGGCCAAGATAAAAACTTCCGAAAAAAAAAAGACTTAAAGAGAAGCCGAGCCCGCATAAGGATAATGGAAAGGAGAATGATAATTATGATTCTTTTTTCCCTTCAGTAATAATAAAAGTCGAGATTGGTCGTGGGAAATGAAAATCAAGGCTTGAAGGTTCCAGCAGCATCGTTTAGAAAGTTTAAAGAAGCAATTTGATATGTGTCTCGTTTAAGTGTTGTGACACACGCGGTGGTTTTGACCAAAGCGTTTATCGAAAGTAAAATCGAATCGCTAGGTATGTTGAATGAATGGGTAGTGACAGACGGAGCGGTGCGCGAGGCCTTGCGGTTTTGAAACCGAATCGGTTGCTGGTTGGGACGACTCCCCGACTCGTTTTTCAAAACAGCCTGACTAATAGTAGTTGCGTTTTATTGCATCAACCGTGCCACACAAGTCGGTTTTCTGAAAGCGGTTTGCTAACAATTGTAAGATTTTTGTTTGTTTTTTCTTCAATATTTTTGTCTGAAAATGCCAAAAATAGATATTGATAAATTAATCGGGAATGTAGAAAAGCGTCCCGATTTGTGAGATATGAGAATACAGTGATAGCATTATCAAAAAACAATGCTGGAAGGAAATTTGCAACATGTTTGCTTCTGAAGGGATGACGACAGCAGTAAAATTAAAAAAACTGCTTATGACTTCTCAACTGAAAGAACAAATTATTGAAGTACCTTTTATCTTTTCTTTCTTGGAGGAAAAACATCCTCCGAGTTTTCCTTCTTCTTTTCCCACGGTAGTACAGAAGAGTCAACATTAATACTTCTCTTCTTCATCACTCATCATCATTTAATAAATCGCAATAATTCTAAAAGTGAAATCTTTCTTGAATTTCTTTTTGAAATAACTGAAAACTCCCGTTTTGATTAAACAAACTGGTTAAACTAAGTGGAAAACAGCTTCGGTTAAATCGTTACGTGTGTCACCGGTCTAGAAAACCGCCTAGATAAACGCTTCGGTCGAACCGCTGCGTGTGTCACTGACCTTATACAACTTATGGTAAATATGGTGTTAAAGTCAAGCCTTTGAAACTGAAACTTTTTTCCAAAACACACTTAAATTGAGGCACGTTTTTTTCATTTATCATTCATTCAAAGTTACATTTTGTATTTATGTCTATTTAATTTAGTCTTGTACATGGGTACAACGTTTATTAAATCTCCTCTCACTATATAACTACCACTTAACGTTTTAATTTTTAGTTCTGATTTTGTGTCCACTTTTCTTGCCTTAATTTGCACGAATTCATTTTTTTCTACGTAACTTAATGAATTTTATTCGTGGGCCTTTCATTGCTTTTTAATTGATGTTGCTTTTCACCAGCAACGTCGGTATAATTTACTGCTTCTAACGATTATTTGTTGTATTAGTTTCTTTTTTCATGATTTCTCACAGCATCAATATGAAATTTGGTATGTTCTCGAAAATATTCAAAATAATATCGAAAGTGTTCAATATGATATGTATTTACCTATATATGGATGTATTTTGAGGTTAATGTTGTCATATTTTACTTTCTTGAATATTTTAATTTCATTTGCGTGACCATTTGCGTTTTGAAACTCATTTGTATTCCGGTGATATTAACAAACTGTTGTTAAAGGTGTAACTTTTAGTACATGTTGTTCGAACACGTGGATATAATACTCTCGTATTTATTAATATTTCATTAAATAAAGAAAAAGTTAATTGAATTTTAAGAAGTATGAAAATACTTTTTTTGAGTTCAAATACAAAAATGAATCAATTTGGAAATTAATGCTACCCGTATGGTAATATATTCTGCATTAAAAATTATGAAACCAGCATTTTTTATTTCCGTGTATGAGAAGATTAGAAAATCTATGGTCCAATGTACATTGTGTCATGTGCATGAGGGGATATACTTTCCCAAAGCAATCGGTGACTGCAGAATATTCATTATCAAAGAAAGTAAGTATATTTCTTCAAAGACACAATTCAAGTATCACAAAACACAGCTATCAAGCTTAAATTTCCAGACAGAAATCGTATCTTTTATTAGCAGCTTCTTTATGACTATTGGTCACCTCCTGTCACTCTACTCCTTATCCATAGAGGTTAAACGTGAAATCCGATATTTGTTGTTGATTTGCCATTTTAAAACGGTCACTCAAAGAACAACCCTTGCACTAGTGAGACAAATTATTTATCATATGCTACACTTATGAATGAATCAGATCTCTAATCGTATATATCTTAACCTCAAGGTCTCAAAAATGACGAGGTTCAACCCCCCGGAAGTAGGTTTTATTAGAAGCCAATGCTCTCTCATTTAAAATGAATTGTTATACACACATTGTTTCTGTTACAAATTCTTGTATAATTCCTGTATATTTTACCTAATTATTAAAGCAAACAACAGACTTTAAAAACTGTTACTTTGTTTACATAGTGAAATCATATTCCGTGTGAATGCCTTCATAACAAGAGGTATATAAATACCAAGCCGTTAATAACATTCTAATGATTAATGTACAGAAAGGATGAAATCATTGAATGGGATTATTCATGATTTTAGTCAGACTTCATTACTGACCTTTCTTGGTGCATTTGACCTAGTCAATATATTTTTTAAATTAAGTTCAGAGTGCAATACAATAATTGAAAACATGAATTAAATATTTGATTGATTTGATTGAATAGTAAGTTTAAATATGTAGGACAGATTCCGGTACTAGTGCAATAGAATATTTCAAATTACTTTCATTTTCTAGCGAAAAAGGTGTAAAGAAACCCGTAGAAACTTAATAAATATTAAAAATACTGAAACTAAAAGGTGCTTTGTCGTAGTGTGGAAACACGTGGGCTCATGCAATGTGTGATATAAAATTCCAAACTTGGTTTTTTGGGCTTTATATTGAAGTTGTGCTGGCGTGAAGCGGGAATGTATGGGATGATGCAGTCTGACTTCGGGCTTAAGACGCGCTGAGGGACAAATTATAAGTTCTAAGTTCTAATGTTTTCGTCAGTCGTGTGAAGACGTCGGAAACTGCAAGTGGTTCTCCTAAAAAGTTTTAATATATTTTATAAGTGAAAATAGTGATATGACCCTACAATTTGTAGGTACAAGATGAAAGATGGCTGAGTTGAGTATTGCCATTCGGTAATACCACTTTAACCGCTCCTCATCTTCTATCAATATAGTAATTAAATTTTACGACTCACCGAATCTCTCTTGCACCAGTATATTGACTAGGACTATCAGATAGAGTCGCTTACCTCATCCTAAAAACTAAGAGAGTAACCTTAAAGATCTTCCAAGCCTACGCACCAACTTCGACACATGAAGCTGAAGAAGTAGAAGCATTAACGAAGAAATATCACAGTCCATGGTAGAAAATAAAACGGAAATTATCCTAATCATTCGTGACTTTTATGCTAAGATCTGTAAACATTTGATGAAAAAATAAAAATAGGCCCGTTACGATAGGACAAACGAAAAAAATATAAGAGAAACTTTATTAAATTTTATGGAAGAAACGAAGGCTGTTTGCAATGAATTTCTTTTTTTATATGAAACCCCAAAGAAAGTGGACATATTCCCAGTGGAACAAAGAAAAACGAGATAGACTTCATTCTTTCGTTTTACAAATATATTGTTAAAGATGTAACAGGTCTTAAAAATTTACAACTGGTAATGACCACCGAGTAGGAAGGTGCTAGAGCGAAAATATATATCAATACATGGTTTACTACAAAGAAGAAGATGCAAGGTAACAAATTAAAAATGTTCTACAGGGCCAAATTAAGAAAACATCAAAGTTATTATAAAAAAACTGACTGCAATTGAGAAGAATCTGTCCGCAATAGATATAGAACAAACAGATATCAAAGAACAAACAGATACCTCATGGAGGTAGCCATTGCTGTGTATACGTATAATCGTATAAAAAAATATGTGGTAAATCCCATTTTTAAATATTGCTATACAACAAAAACTATACAACACACGTACGGCCAGCTGGCTGCAACGGCTACGTGCGTGTTCGCACATTACTTCTTTTTCCTTGTTGTATGTAGGCTTTAAAGCCTGTATCTTCTTCAAAATTAGCCTCCTAAATTGTTTAAATTATCGCACCATCTATTTCTTGGTCTGCCAATACTTCTTCGTCCATTAGGTGACTTATCTCTTGCTATTCGTACTATCCTAAGACTCTGCCATTCTACTAATGCGTTCGTTCCACTCCTGTTTCCGTTTTGTCACCCATGCATTTATGTCTTCTATATTGCTTGCTCTTCTTATGTTTTCGCTTATCTCCCTATCCAACAGACTTTTCCCTGATATTAGTCGAAGTATTTTCATCTCTGTTGTTTCTAGTAGTCGTCTCGTTTTAGGTGTGTCAGGTCTTGTCTCCGGCGTGTTAATATAGGTCGGTCTAATTGCTGCTTTATCGATTCTTGTTTTTGTGTCTTGTCTTTGTTTGTTCTTCCAGATTGTGTCATTAAGAGATCCCGCTGCTTTACTAGCTTTTAAGCTTTGTTGTCGTACTTTTTCTTCAACATCTCCGTAACTCGTTATGTCTATTCCCAGATATCTAAACCTTGCTTCCTGCTTTATTATTTTTCCATCAATTTCGATTTTACATCGTAGTGGCTGTTTAGATGTTGTCATACATTTGTTTTTTTCTGCTGATATTATCATATTGTATTTCTTGGCTGTTGTATTGAAAAACTGTGTGTTAATCTTTAGAACTCTTCGCACATTACAACCTATGTAAAATTGGCCGGATCCGACCCGCCGCAATCCTGGTTGTGGCCGGAGTCGCAGTAGTGAGCGTTACTTGAAGGTTTTAATCTTCGAAACTAAATCAGTTTGCGGGAATCGACCGACCGGACCTGCGAAGACGAACCACGGAATACACCGAGCGCTTTCATTCATCTCATGACAGATATGTGAGGTTTGGTACTGAAGAGCACTCACACGACGACCTGCGGCTGAAATCCAAGGTTTTCTCAGTGGCGTTCCCGTGAGACCTCCAACGTGGTATCTGAAACCAATCACACCTACTGGTCTGAACTACGACTGGAGGACATGAACAATAATGAACCAAATGAATCAGGCGTGGCCACTGTGAAGTGGCCACAGTGGAACAGGCAAGATAAAGCCAGCTCGATGAAAATGCGAGGACATGGATTACCTGCTCCAGCGTAACCAATGCCCGTTCCGTGATATAAACAGGCACATTTAGTAAGAAGAAGATTGGGCGGAAAGAAGCCTTCACAATGTTTAAAGTAGAAACAGCTCACTGTATACTCACAAGTTTAATCTAGAGTTGGAGCTACAACTCTTTCAAAAGTGCTCAGAAAAATAATATTTAATCTTTTATCAATTGTAGTCATGTGTATAAATAAAAAAGTGTTTATAGATTGATTTATTTTTAATCTTTGAAGAGTAACAACCTAGTTCAGATTACTACTGTTAATTCAATTGATAATATCAATTGTGTAATTATCTTATTTTTCTACTTTGTACATGCACTAAAGTGTTGGTTTATTCACAAAGATAATGATATTTAAACATTGTTGATTTTTTCTTAAATAGTCTGGAATCACCTATTGTTTACGATAAAATTGTAATCTTATCTTTGCACATATTTGCACATAGCAAATAATTTTTTCATTGATTCACTTAGATTAAAATCTCATAGCTCATATCAATTTATTCCACGATGTTTTAGTATACTATTTGCAGTAAAATAATTGACTTCGATACACTGCTGGACACAGTTGGTGCAATGTTTGCATATTCTATACTATTTTGCTCATCCTATTTCTTGCTGCGTCATGTACGATTAAATGACTTCCATTTTTTCTTTATTGACACGTTGAGTGTCGTAAGAGACAAACATGGTCTCACACTTCTAGGGGATGGTAGGGCCGCATGAAGTCCTCCGACCTGGTCTCACGACATCCAGTCTAAAATTTTTTTCGTGGTAAAAAACGGTTAAAATATGGGCGAGCATAGAACATGCCAGATTACGGGTTCAGCGAAAGAGAAGCTCACAAACTACATTTTATGGCTAGATTTTGGTATTGATTTTTAAAATCTTATATTTATTCAACCTAACTGTATAGTCAAAACATGGAGTCTACGTATGTAGAACATAAATCGTAGACTTCTTAGCATTATTAAATAATTGAAATGTGTGATATAAGCCACCTAGAAGGAGAAAAAAGCCTTTTACGTCTCATAATGGAAAGGAAGATTGAAGGAAAAGAGGATCCGAAAGAAAAAGAGAAGAATAAAGTGACTGCACAATCCTGGATTCTAAAAGTGTAAAATATTTTGCATATTCACTACTAAGATCCGCACAAGATACAGAGTTACCTTCCTTAATGGAGAGAGTGTCTAAAGCGGGCATCTTACAGAACGTGGAAAGGCGCTCTTCGCTGGTTTACGTCGACAAACAGACATAGAAAATAGATAAGAGTAAAAAGAAAAGAGACCACGGTTTGCACCCCATGTTAGTGTTGAATTAATAAATATTTACATTTTGATAACTTCTCCAATGGAGCGTGTCCCCTCGAGAACGAGGGTTTAGTTCAGTTTTGTCCACCAGTGTTGTCGGTAAACGTTTTAGTAAGTTGGGTAATTTATACAATGATAAAAATTTTAACACAACTTCATTAGACCACTCCATAGTAAAATTACCACTACACCGATCGTACCTGTCCCCAGTCGCGTTGGGTTGGAGGTGTAAGTACATGCTATACATACGTACTTCCAATCTTCCTTTGAACCGTTTTTATTTACCGAGAAATGACGGGAGAGCACGCGCCCACCGTAAATAGACAGTTTTGTCCTATCCCAGGGATCGTAAACCACAAATATTGACGGGAAAAACGGTATTCCACGTTGCGTTGGTTCTTATCTTTAGATTTTGTCTTTTTCTATTATGAATTTTCTACGTCTCTTCGTAGATGAAGAATGCCGTTCCACATTCTCTCAGATCTGGACATAAAGATGAAGATAAACTTGTCTGACTTTAAGATTACCTAGTATTGGTGGTATTACAAGTATGGAAATGAATTTTATCATTCATATTATTGTATTTTCACCAACAATAGCAAATTTTATGTCATCTTACAACATAGACAAAATATCGTTGCCCTTATTTTATTCCACAACGAAGAATCAATAAACTAGGCGACCTTGAAATTCGAAAATAATCTACATCGTCTTGCAATATTCATTAAACTGCTTTTTTAATGCATAAATTTGCCCACATCTTCATTTCTAACATCACACCATTTCTAAATTTATGATTCGATGAAAGAACACTTTACATAACGATCTCGTATATTATATTTATGTAGAATGTGTAATAATACTGGAGCAAAAATATAAAACATACTTAGGTAACTTAATTTATGATTCCATTCTAAATTCGTTACCGAGTCAGGGTCAAGACTTGAAACAAAAAGTTAGCCAAGGTGCGGTATTATAAGCAATACCGTTAGTAATGTGATCAATATTATTAGTTACGATTTATGCAAATTGGGAATATTTTTTAATGGGTATTAGAAAGCGGATAAAAATGAATTTCTAAACGTATAGTGAATAGAATTATTAAAAATAGGTAATTCTTAGGAGGCGGTAGTAGCATACGTACATATTTAAAACTCGGAAAATCTTGTTACAGGATAATAAAAAGACTTATTATATAGTTATAGTCTACTTGGCTGCAATGTGCAGCTCATTACAAATCCAAATCTTCAAACACAGGTAAGGGTGGTCGCCAAAGCCATAAAGCAGCCGCACAGATGTAGTTGTAACCAGTTAGTTTATTTTTTATTTGAAACTTTTTGAAGTTATACTTCTATACGCGCGCTACACGTTGGAAATTTGTATGGGAGTGAATCTGTGAAATCATTACATATGTAAGATAATGAGTAAGAGAGAGACATAAGATATATTTTCTCTCTCTTCCTCTCTCGAATATAAAAATGTTCCTTTTGTATATATATATATATATATATATATATATATATATATATATAAAATATATAAAATATTTATTAATATTGTTATTTATGTGATATGTTTTGTATTATTTATTAAATGTTCATAATTATATTAGTCCTTTGTATTTCAAAATAATAATCTCAATAAATCACTGTATGACCCAGAACTGTCAATTTTGAAATCCGTTTGTGTCATGTCCTCGGTAGTATAGTAGTCAGTATCCTTGCCTGTCACGCGGGAGACCGGGGTTCGATTCCCAGTCGGGGAGGACTTTTTTATTAATATTATTAAATGATAAATTAAACATATGCGTAAGTAGAAAAGTTATGTATATTATTGTCATTTTTAAATACTTATGAATATTGCATTTTAATTTGTATTGTATTATTATATTGAATTATGTTGCAGTGTATTGTATTGTATTTTTATATTAATAACAAAATAAACAATGAATTTTACTGCAGAGTATGTGTAAAAAAATTTTTGCAAACAACTCCTTTCATACATATATGAAAATAAAAATATACATTTTCATCAAAATATTGATTCAATCCTTCATTTACTATACTCCTACTACAGGTCAAATGTTGTTTATTAATTGTTAGTAAGTTGTTATTAATTCTGTTTCTCTTTCTGCTATGTGTTACCTATAGCATTACATATGTAATGATTGTGCAGATTGACTCCCAAATAAATTTATAACTGCGAATGCGTGTATAGAAGTGTAACTTCTACCGGCAGTCCCACTGGACTGCCACACCCGTTTTTTCTGGACTTATTTTACTAATTAATTATAAATTATAAATAATCCATTTCCCGATTAAAACAGATGTTAATAAAGGAAAAGTACTTCTCTGATTTCTGACCCAGTCTCTCTATGAGGAAAACCATTAAGATTGTCATTAGGATAACTTACTTCCAATTCAAAATGGATAATCTATTTCCCGTTGAATGCCGATTATAATACTAAATTTATTATAAGAATAGGTAAAAATATTGGAAATATGTTAAAATTGCATTAACTCTCACTTCATCAACAACCTCAGCAACTATTAAAGATATAGTGGCTGACTATGTTCTCCGGTATGAAAGCTGTTGTAAAAAACCATTTATAGACTTTTAAGTGAAAGAAAACAAGAGAATATTACTGAGCCTAAAAAACATGAAGGAAAACAGTCGATAGAAATTGATGACTTTCACAGAAACGTCTTTCAAAAAAAAGTTCATTCGTTCTGTTTGAACGAGGATATTTCAACATTGTACAAAATATTAAACGTAATTGAAGGTGATAATTTTCCTTACTTTGGCCGACATAAGTTATCGAAATTAATAATTTTTTTTTAAATTAATTTTATATATTTTTTTAAGTCCAAAGGTTTTTTTTTATTTTTCCAAGTGGGCCGGAAATTGTTATTAACAAATACCTTATAACAAAATACAATTTCCCGAATGGCTTCGAGTAAAATTTTTTAGACGTATCTCATCGAAGTAAATACTTTTTGTCTCTTGGTAATTTTGCGAACAATGCTTCCTTTCCGAGTTATTTGCAATTTTTTTTTGTTGAAAAAACTACTAAATGAATTGCAATTTTATAAAAAGCTTTATAATCTCTAAACTTACAACTACAAATAAGAATATTTTGACAAAGATAAAAGGTTTATATCTTGCTGAAAACTATCGCTGTATACGATAATAAGCGTGTACGGTTGCGGCGGTACAGCGCTTAGAAATCTTTGTTTAAACTTAAAACTTTTAGCAAGAGAGAAACAACTTATCCTAATCAAAATATTGTTACTTATACGTGAAGGTTTAAAGATTATTAGAGCTTTTTGTAGAAATGTAATTCAATTAGTAGTTTTTTAGAAAAAAAAACAAAAATCACTAATTAAGGCATTTTTTCAACAAAAATTGCAAATAACTCGAAAATGAAGCAAAAAGTATTTACTTCGATTAGATACGCCTAAAAAATTTATTCGAAGTGATTCCGGAAGTTTTGTTGTTATAAGTTATTTATTAATAAAAATTTTCGGCCCACTTGGAAAAATAAAAAAAAGATACATTTGAACTTAAAAAAATATATAGAATCGAATAAAAAAGGTTTGGTGCGGTAGAAATGCAAAAAAAAATTAGTCGGTATATTCCGTTTCTAAGCGTTTTTTTAGGGATAAACCGCTCGTCTATATTATAAGCTTTAAATATATCCTATTGTTTTGCTTCTGTCCTTTTGTATTCGCTTCTAATACATTTTCTTACAAACGAATCTTGACTGGGCTTCTTTATTCCAGTGATTTTCGCAGGTTTCCTTTCTTTTGATGTCTTATTTTTCCTTTTTTTCTACTGTTTTCAACAGAGAATTCATTGACTGACTGTATGTCCAAGCGTCTTCTTGTTTATTAAATAAAAGATTGTCCAAATTTTAAACAATTCTCATAAAATATTTTGTAATGTCCGCTTGGTTACATTTCTTAATATCTTATTTATATTTTTGATGATTATTTGTAGGGTTTTTTAATGAAACCATATTTATCTTGGTCGTCTTATTATTTTTCTCGTGCTGGCTTTTAATTTCTTTTGCTTTGCTCAAAAATGCTTTTACCATTTTCTCATTGGTTGATTTTATTTTTGTATTTCTCCAGCATTTCTTTGCTTGTCTAAATATTCTGTTTAATTTTTTTCAGGATAGTCTTAATTTTACTTATTTTTTCTATCATAATCTTGCCTTTACATACATATATGGAAATAGACACTCTTTCACAAAAATTTTTCACGTTGATTTCGGTAGACATTAGTTCCCTCATATG
Organism: Diabrotica undecimpunctata; assembly: GCF_040954645.1. Lineage (NCBI taxonomy): Eukaryota > Metazoa > Arthropoda > Insecta > Coleoptera > Chrysomelidae > Diabrotica > Diabrotica undecimpunctata. The sequence goes on along the minus strand of NC_092803.1, from coordinate 120,108,590 downwards.
CTGGGAACATAAACTTTACAAAAATTATCGTTTTTTTAGCAAGACTCGTCTCATGATCATGATTTATATAGTTTACCATTACAATTACATTTTTATTTTATTGTTTTATCATTATTCAATCTTCGCTTATCCACTGCTGGACATAGATCTCCCTCATAAGTTTCCATCTATTTCGATCTTGTGCCTCTTGCATCCAATTCCTATGACAACTTTTTAGATCGTCAGTCCAACGTGTTGGTGGACGACCTCTGCTTCGGTAGGCATCATCTCTTGGTCTCCATTCCAGTATCCGCTTTGTCCATCTATTATCTGTCATTCGAGCCACATGACCTGCCCAGTTATTGTTTTATATTCCTTCATAATATTTTATGTATTTCTCACTCTTTTTTTATTAACATCATTATTTAATAAAATATGGAACCAGATTCAAGCGAAACGCCGAAAATCCGAGATTTGTGAATGGCAACATTGGCAATACTGTATTGCGTCAGGGTTTTGCTAGTGTCGAGTGTTTATGAGTGACATCAGGTAGCTGTTACTAAGGTGATATTGTTTAATTGTCGGAGAGGAATTCATCAGCGTCGATTCAACGAAAATTGCAACCAGAAACCCAAAACGTGTTGACTGGTCGCCAGGAAAGAGAGCCAAAGCAATTATCCTTCGAGAAGAAGGTTACACTTATCAAGAAATAGCCACCAAATTGGGTGGTGGCTGCACAAAATCAGGTGTAATGAAAGTTTGCAAACGTGGAACGACAAAATCAGCAAAAGATCTGGCAGAAAACCCAAAGTTAGTAACTACGATGTGCGTAGAATATGCTGACTTTCTTTAGAAGATCGTCGCAGATCCGCAAAAGATATTAACGGTATTGTCAAATCAACTGGATTACAAATATCGGACCGCACTATCAGAAGAAAGTTTTGTGAAAATGAATTGCGAGCACGAATTCCTAGAAAGAAGCCGTTCCTGAACAAAAAACAGAGGCAAAAACGCATTGATTGGGCTTTGGCACACAGAGGGTGGACAGAAGAACAATGGAGTAAAGTAATTTGGAGTGATGAAACCACAATCTCGATCTTTGGGAGTGACGGAGTGAAGTTTGTTCGCCGCCGACCGGGAGAAGATCCTTTGCCCCAGTGTACTACGGTCACTATGAAGCATCCTGTGAGTGTCATGGTATGGGCTTGCATGACCACTAATGACGTTTAGCAGTAATAGAGGGCAATATTAATGCAAAAAAATATCAGGAAGGGATACTGCAAGCCAAACTGCTGCCGACTATCAGAGATTTGTTAGAAGGGGATGCATCAATGCAACAATGCAGCTTTCAGCAGGATGGAGCGCCTTGTCATACGGCTAAGACTTCTATGGAATGGTTGAGAAACCATGATGTTACTGTTCTGCCTTGGCCTGGAAATAGTCCCGATCTAAATCCAATAGAAAATTTATGGTCAAGGCTGAAAGTCTTATTATCACGCCGAAACCCAAGCAACAAGAGAGAACTGATAGAAGCCAAAACTGGTTTAGAGTAATTACACCAGAAGATTTGGCTAGTCTCGTCAACTTCATGCCTCGCAGAATTGACTCTGTCCTAAAAAACAAAGGTTATCATACCAAATACTAATTTTGTTGATAATAATCATTGTACAATTTTTTTTTTAAATACGAGTATATCTACTAAATAGCTAACGGCTGTTGTTTTATTTATTTTCAAAATTTTTAGAGGATTTTTCCGTAGAAGCATAAAACGATATGTAATAAAATTGTAGATAAACTTATAAATAACATAAGTCTTGTGAAAAAGGGGAATGCTGATAACAAAACTAAAATTTTTGAAAAGTTTCCAGAATTTTGGCCACTAGTGTACTAGCGTGGATTCAATGGAAAATTACCAAAGCCAACGTGACGCCAAAGGAATAAACTAACTGAGGTTATTGAGATACGTTCAAAAAGAGAAAATCTGGGCCATGCTATGAGAAATCAAAAATACGAACTATAGCAACTAAGAATCAAAAGTCAAATTAAAGACAAACGTGTTTGAGACCGAAGAAAAAAATTGTTGATAATGCATTTATTTAAAGAAAAGATACAGCAGATACAGCAAGAATTATGTAATTATGATGAGTATAATACATGACACTTTAGTGGTTTGTGTGCGGTCTGTCCCAGAGTTAGTGCAGTCAGAATAGCAATTTTATACAGCTGATGTCGGATTCGGAATTAATATTAAAAGTTATGTAGGAAAAATATGAAACCCAAAATTTTTACTTCCGCTTCTGAAAAAAATCGCAAAAATAGATTTACCAGTAAGTTACATATCTTGATATTGTGTAATATATACTACCAGCTTATACGAAACTGTGGTGTTTTGAGTGGTAAACGGGAAGGGCTTAAATCTGTTTTTTTTTTCTAATTTATTACTGTAATCTGTTTTCTTCTGTTAATCCTTATGACGTAGCTCTGTGTTATTCAACTACTTACTTCTGTCCATAAACCATTTTAAAAGTTAAAAAAATTATATAAAAATCCTTTGTAAAAGGTATATAATTAAAACACCCTATCGGTCTACATCACAGAACGTTTTGGAAATTAATATTCCATCATCAGTGTTATCCTAAAAGTATATAACCACTTTAATTAAAGAAAACATGAAATTTAAAATTTTGACCAAGGTTAATACAAAACGTGGTTAATACTTACTAGATGTACATGTTTTGAGCCACTAAATACTTGGGTAAAAACCCGTTAAATGTTGTTAAATTGAATTTAAGTTACATTATTTGATCTTATATACTAGGACGTTTAAGTTACAACAGGAATTGATAATATGGCAACGTAAGACTCCACTGGAGGTTGCTAGTTCTGAAACAAAGTGTCTACGAGGACATGTTGATAGCAACTGATTGAAATGACAATAATGACATGTTAGGAGGGAAGTCGGAACAAAGCAGGCAATGTAACTTGAGGTATTTGTCTAAATATGACAGTAGCCAGCAATGTTTAAAATTGAATAAGTTAAAATTATAACAAAAATAACAGTAGCAACCACATCAATATGTTGCAGTTTGAATACATTTAGTTATACATTTTTCGTGATACTTGATATACAGCCAGCTACAGAAACTTTACGTTTCCTTGTGGATTTTAAAAGTTATTTATTACCGTTAGAAAAAGGACATTTTAGGGAGTACCTCTACATTTATATTTATTTCAACCCGTATATTTTATGATTCATCTTTATTAAATTATGAGGAACCGGTTGGTCATTTTCAGATAAATAAACTTGTATCAACTATAAATATACATCAGCTTAAAACATTTTTTCCATATTTTTCATTTAAACACGTCCTCTTTGAAATGAAATACGCCATCCAACCTTATAGGGTATACAGTAACGACTGGATTTATAATCTTGCTGGTTCATACGATGTTCTCGGTAAGGACATTTTCAACTCTTATAGTCCATAGAGATTGCTGTTAGAAAAGAAATAGTTTTGTTTTTCCTGCTATCCAATCTTATCACGTGATGATGATTAGTCATTTAATAAGTTTCAGTTATTAGAAATGTGGAAAATAATTACTATTTACGAATTCACAGGAATGGTAATTAAAATTTTAATAATTATTTACGTGGAAACGGCGTGGTCGTAAAAAAACCTTTAGGTAAAGTCTCCAAATGTGATATGCAAAGAAATAATAGATTTTATTGCCAATTTGCTTAAGTTTTTGCTGAGAATATCGAGTATGCAAACAAGTGATGACTAAGCTCATGATAATCCAATATTTTTTGCTACGTGTCTTTTGGCAATTTAGAATTGAAACGTAAGGAATTAAATATTATTGAATTTTGGATGCACATAAACACAGAATATCCTCAATTCTCAATTAGCTAAATAGGCTTGCTCTCGTTGCAATTCTTAAATAAAAATTTGTTAAAAATAATAAAATGGACGTTTACATCTGACCGAGAAAAATTTGAAAATGGTAACGTCTAACAGATTAACAGATTTCGCATTATTTAAAAATTGATATTTCGTCACCTCTGTAATTAGCTCTGCGCTGGAATAAGTGTTATTACCCCCTTACCCCCTATTAGCTTATTTATTTTTAGTACGTAAGCGAAACGCTCGGACAGGTCAATTTTTAAAATAATCGTAGTATATTATAGCATCAATGTTTCGAACTTACGCGATGCCTCTTCAGGTGACAGTAATAAGTTTAATTTTTTTAAATGGGAAAGAACATCATGTGACACTTCATAGCTTTTGAAATACTGATTTCAAAAATGTATAATAGTTTGGTTAGAAAATTTACAGAATTTAAATTATGCGAGAAATAATTTTAATACGTACCTTGCAACAATTTAATGAATTTTTGTTCGTTTGAGTTTTTTAGATGGTAGAAGAGATTTTGTTTTAAATAGAAGTAAAAAATATTTATTACAAATAAATTAATGATTCAAGTACATAACGAACTGCAAGTGACAACTAATACTGAATAAACAAATTGCAGAGTAAGTAGAAGCTAAAACTTGTTTTAATGTAAAATTTAGACTTTGAAAGGTAGACTTTGAAACTGCAACGCCCACGGAAACTAAGGAGTTGTTCATCAGTAGTTACATATGGTCCAGGAGTATAAAGATAAAGCTTGACATCTTTCAATAAACTATTTCTATTTTTTCTTGTTTCTTTCACATCAAATCGCAGACAGTTGATTAAAAATTCAAAACGTTTTGTGCTCATTCGTCCTAAAAATAGCAACACCAAACTGTTTTGATCACAGCTCTAAAATATTTAGGTGATTTGAAGTTAGAACACCGGTCATATATAAAAGCCCCAGAAGAGCGTGAATTTCTTGACTGCACGTTTTTTGTACAAAATATTGCTTTGTGTACTTATGAGACTGCCTTTCGATTTCTTCACTTGTATGTTGAGTAATCGTGTCTATAATTTCAATTGTGTAAAATCATTTTCAAGCAGCTAATTCATCATTTACCCTCTTGGCAGTACCTTTTCGTCCGGGTACACGCAAAACTATATCTTTTTATCAATGTTCGTATATTTTTAGTATAGTATGGATTGGTAGACCATTTGTAACCGTTCTTTTCATATACAATTTTTCATTGTAATTCGACATCATCATCCGATTCGCTTTGTTCAACACCATCCTCAGATTTTTCATCATCACTGAGTTCACTTTGAATCTCATTAGCTTCCTCCAAATCTGTTTTTTCTGCTTCATATCGCCATACTATCTTTTGTATTTCTGCTTGAGTGAGCTTTTTGCTACTTAAACCATTTATGTAAAATATCACGTTTGTCACACAAAGCGTAAGATGGTGTCGTATATGACTCTGGCACGAAATTTTTCAAGACATCAAACACTGACAAACAAGTTGCCACCGCTGGGTAACAGACACTAAACGCGGGACGCGGGTTCGCGGGTGAGGTACTGAGAATCATACCGTATGATGATTCAATACTGATCATAATACGTTCATACGTTTCTCCTACTGCTGTAACGATAGGCTTCATATATTGAGAGGGGGAGTGGTATCGCCTGACACACCATCTTACGGTTGTAGGGTTAACTGTTTGTTTACTTTTTGATAATTTAGACATTTAAAGTATGTAAATACTCGGATACAATGGAATATCGAAAGACCCAACAGAATTTTTGAACATATAACTTTTACTGATCTAAGAATTAATTAGAAAAAAGTCGAAAAAATAGATCCGAAACTCAAATTCGGTGTCTAAGAAAAATACGAATATAACAACAAGACCCATGGGCCCCAAATTTAAAAGGCTTTTTCTTTGGTCCAAAAAGAACCCATATAACTATTTTCAAGAAATTTTCTTACACCAAGAGGAACCTACGTACTAAGCATCAAGATACTACGACTTTTTCTTCAAGAAAAATAAATGGCGACATAAGAATATGATTGCCCCCAATTCAATAGTGTTCTGTTTGGACTAAGATGAACCTATGTAACTAGTTTCAAGACTTTTGGTATTTTTCAGGTTTATCGCACAGACGGATGGACAGACAAGGGCACGAAGGACCTGTCGGGTTCATCAGCTGTCTCTCAGCTTATCATAGTATACTCTGTCAAAGCGTGTAATATAAAGCAGAGGTGTGTATTCTTGATTTATATCCAGAGATGTCTGTATAAGTAGGTACATCCAAAGCGAAGGGGCGTCTCTAATACTTTGACCTTTTCTGAATCCCATCTTTATAGTTCGAATATCGGTTTCTATCTCCTGATCAAGTCGAGTTTCTGCTTCGCATAGGTTTCTGTTTATTTCGTCTTCTGTTGTTTGTAACATGTGTTTATTTTTAGATAGGTGAAGTATCTAGTATCTAAATCTAAACATCTAGTAATGCGATATTTTCCTTGGCTTCGGTTCGATGTAAGTTTCATGATCGTTCTTAGTATATATTATTATGTACTACTTTATATATTAATATACCTAATATTGTTAGGAGTATTGTAAAAATAATTTATTTTCGGAAGATAAATATATCAGTACTTCTTATTTCGATCTGGTTAATTGTAACTGCCAGATATGTCGCTCCCTATAGATATAGAATGTCTGATTATACAGGCCGACAAGTCTGAGATCCAGAAAACAGGCTATAATGTTCCAAAAGTTTTTGGTGTGCTGAATACGAATCTCTAAAATGCCAAATTGGCTCTGGTTTCGGAGATATCCTAACCTAAAAGTACAGAAATAGCAGTTTTTGGTTGAGTACCTATGCCTGCTTGTGGTTGATAGGGGTGGTATCTAGGGAAAATTTTGCAATTAATTTTTCAAGTTCCAGGGTTAGATGGTTTTCCTGCTTGTGGATTAAACGGGATGGATATAATAAAAATAGCAATTAATCCTGCGGGTTCGTTGGTTAGGTGAGTTTGTCTGCTTGTGGATGGTTTCTAGAATTGATAAAGTTAAGAGTATTTTGGTTTAAAAAGTAAACTCACTTGCTTAGGAATTTTAGGATTAAGCCGATTTGCCTGCTTGTGGACTAAAAGGGGCAGTTTTTAGGGGTTGGTTGGTTTAAAGGTATATTGATTTGAAGAATAAATTACCTTCCTGTACATAATTTCCTTTTAATACAACAAAATACCAATTAATCTTATGGATTCTAAGGTTAGCTGGATTTTCCTGCTTCTGGATTAAAAGGAGTGATTTGTAGGGGTTGATAGGGTTAGAGCTATTTTTTTTTCAATCAGTAACACAATTACTGTATGTGATTTTATTTTAATGATACAATAAGCAATTTATCTTAGGGATTCCAGGGTTAGGTGGGTTTACCTGCTTGTGGGCCGAAAGCGACGCGAGGGTTTCTTGTTAGGTACGTTTGAGATTGTTGGATTTGGGGTTATTTGATTTGGGTTGTCAGGTTTGAGGTTGTTGGAATAAGCTTTTATGAGTTTTGAATTTCTGAATTTAGATTTTCCGTTATAATCATATGGTTTGTAAATTTTTTAAAACTAAAAAATTTAATTTAAAATATATCTCAGCGAAAAAAGAAGATATCTGAGTAAATTTAACGTCATTTAAAATATTGGGACTTGGATTGGTACTTTTAGATGGTTATAACAGTTTCTGAGAGAAAATTATATTACGATGCTCATAAACTCAAAAACGACCAAAACCGCTATTTTTGCACTTTTAAGTTAATATATCGCAGAATACAAAGCCAATTTGGCAATTCGTAGTTCAGATTCGCATCGAGCGCACAAAAAAACAATCTGAAAAGTATATTTCGGTCCCTGGTTCCGAATAATGGTCAAATTTTGTCGGCTTGTGTTATTAATGACATACACTGTATATGTGTTTCATTCTTCTACCGTTATTCTCCATATTGTATAATGATTCAGAAATAATTTTTATTCTTTGTTATTTCTTAGTAAGCATGAAGTTATTACCGACATTTATGTGTCGACTTCAATCCGAGGATTTGGGTCACATATCTTCGTTGGAGTCATTTTGATTATTTGTTGATAGTCATTGAAAATGTATTGAGCACCTACTAACTTGCAGCCAACAACTGGTTTCCTAGTCTAGTGGCTGGTTCGACTAGTTTTACGATATTTGTTGGAAATAAATGTCTCCTGATTATAAATAGAATGTTTAGCTTGTACTGAATGTAGAATAATGGTATGTTAACAGATTCAAAATAAAGTACATAAAACGGAATGTCTATGATTGTACGTTTACGACATTATATAAAATATACGAAATAAATAGAGGCCAAAGCAGCGTCTATTTAAAAATTGCAATCGACAGTATTACTGTTCCAACCAACGCGCAACGGCTACAATGTTATATTATAATATAAACAAATATTGCAAATTATTATATTGACTTTGTTATCTGTCTTTGTCATAGTCTTCGTTTTCCTGAGATTTATACTAGGCATTCATACTAGATTTACGTATGGCATATTTAATTATTCAATCATCACTTTTGAAACTGTTTTTGAATCAGAATTACAGGTACTTAATGCTTTTCTGCATGTCCTAATGAAAGCTGACTCGTCTATATTAGGATTATGTGGTCATTCAATGTTTATACATACTAATAAAACTTTATGCAGTACTTCAAGTTTATGGTTATCTAAAATCGATATAATACAATTAAAAATACGTATATATAAGATATCGATATTATAAAAATATAATATACAAGGGGCACATTATAACTATACGCTTAATAAATTATTAACGAAAAAATGCAATAAAAAATTGGAATAGTAGGCGGTATTGTAGACTAGCAAGGAGCTTCATACTTTTTTTTTCTGTATTTTTAAAATTTTAATAATATATTTATTATTACAGTAATTTTATTATTTATTTATTTTTATATTTTAAACAAATTTAATAAATTATTATATTTCCTCCTAACACCACCTGTTAAACTTAACAAAGCATACGTTGTTTACTTATAACAAACCTGTCAAATTCAGACCAAATATTAATAATAAAATATAAATAAATATTATTTGATAGTAAATTTAATTATTATATAAACTTAATAATATGTTTAAAAATAATAATTGTATTTATATGAAATTATTTTAAAATGAGAATTATTATACAAATTGAAACAGATGATTCAATGTTGTTATTAATCGGATGACATTTATGTCTTTTATTAAATTTTGACAATCGTTACAAATCGAATCTTTTAGTGACAGATATTCTCTAAATTTTTGACTTCTCATTTAATGTCTATATTTTGTTAGTTATTTTTTATGCAGTTAATAATTTAAATCCGCTTAGAGTAACGGCTATTCTATAACGCTACCCGTGACGACGCCATCTTGTGGCGCTAGTTCCTTGACGCTCGCCTTAGCATTTTACTGTAGAGAAAAAAAGTAATACAAGGCCAGTATAGAAGCTTCGCTTCAAAACAGAATCTTACTTAAAGTGAAGGATAGTGGCAGCATTTTTCAATACTTATTCTGAAATTTTAAATCGAGAAAAAAATATTTGTATTAATAAAAATGTTTGTATTTTTTGAATGGAAATAATAAGTGTTCTAATGTATATTTTTCTTTTTTCAGGTAATATAAAATATATTTCACCATAAGAAAAAATTGACAAAAAATCTGTAAGTATAAAAGAATTTTTATTATCAAGGGAATGAAGGTTACTGACTAAAGATTTTTTTGATTAAGAGTTTGTTATTATACGTTGTAAAAAGCGTTTGACCGAGTACAACACTGTATTATAATATTATTCTAATTAAAAATCAATTCTACAAGCAAAAAGCCGTAATAAGGGTGAGAGGAATTCAAAAAGGGGTCATACAGGGATATGTATTATCACCACAATTGTTTAATGTATACTGGCAACTAATAAATCAGGAAGCACTATGGGAAAGAACTGAAGGTGTAAGAATTGGAGGGAACATCAAAAATGATAGCAGAAATATAGAAGACCTACAAGTCATTTCGGAAAGAATTAACAATGAACCAGATATATGATGATCCCAAAAAGCCCTATTGACTACGTACAACTGATATTGGAAGGTAAATAGTTAGAGAGGGTCGACAAGAAGCAATCATAAACCGCCAATTTAACCCAGATGAGGACATAAAACTCAGAATAGAAAGAGAATAATCCGAAAAGGATTGGTAAAATAAAACTGAATGTTCACAATTCATAAAAAACTCTAACAAAAAAAAAACAACCCATAAAAGAGGCATTCGAAATTTGGTTCTACAGTCGTATTTTTAAAATTCCTTGGACAGCTAATATCACACATGAAGAAGTATTAGGACGGATTGAATACACACGGACACAATAGAAAACTTCTGAAGACAATAAAAATAAGAAAAACATCATTCTTGGGGCACATACTTCGAAATGATAAATACTTTCTCTTACACGCAATCATGCAAGGAATAATAGATGTAAGAAAAGGTGTGGGAAGAAAAAGGAAATTTTGGCTGAGTAATATCAGAGATTGGACTAACCTCAGTGTAGAACAGATACGGAAGGGTTTAAAGTGATCGCCAACCTTCGTTAAAAGCCTTCATGAGAAAAATAAAATTATACGTTAGTAGTACGAAAAACTCTTCACCTGGCAGCGAAAACAATAGTTGATGTTCGAAAAAGTATTATTTTTCAACGTTACTCTATTATCAATACTATGCATTCAGCGGTCTCTTAATACAGTTATCCTTGTTTTGTAGTGTTCCTATCGAAGTGCTATATATTGTACTCAACTATAGTCGCAATGGCTTCTTGATTGGACTAAAAGCATTGACCAGCGAGAAAGATCTTCATGTTTACACTGCGATAGCACGCTCATATAAGATCTCTTGCTATCGTTACTGTTACAGTCTTTAACGAATCTTAATATGGCCCTAACACATTTCTTATTAGAGTACGCCTCTGTACTATATTTTTCTTCATTATATTTATTTTACTGCAAAAAACGTCGAGTGTTGGTCAAAGTCTTAAATGTAAATTTATTATCTCATAAATCAGCAGACCCTTTTAAAGATTATTTACATAATATCTCTGGCGCCGACCCGGCGTCATTAAAGCAATTTGAATCAACATCTGCGTAAATCCGATCCCTTTTTTGTATATATATATATATATATATATATATATATATATATATATATATATATATATATATATATATATATATATATATTATTTACACAATATTTGAATTGCCAAACTCCAGTCATCAGTTAATTAGGTCAAGCTTTATAAAAAACAATAGGAATTGACATAGTATATATACACCTGCATGTTCTATTCTCACTAAAAGGTTTTAATAATATCCGGTCGTAAAATATTTTATTGCTTTTGAATTTACCGTAAGTCATAAACCGCGCAGCTGTATTTTTTATCGTTCTATTTTCACTAAAATATTTTTTTACTCGATCATAAAAACATTGGCTGTTTGCTGGTAAGAAACACATCTCTCGTCTTTAGTGGGACAATCACATCTCTCGTTCCAAGTACAAATATATGTCTCGCACACTTAAAAGTATCTCGCTATTTCAAAAGTGCATATCTTTTTAAAGTCTGAAGTCGGGCAATTCATATCTCGCGCTCTACGTATAATTACATATCTCGCCTTTGTGCACAGATGCACAATTACAGATTCTAGGGAGGTTTAGAGGGAAGCCTGGGGATAGGAGTGGTAAAGTGTTTTTCATGTTTTTGGGGGTCCCAAAATTGACACTCTCAGCAAAATTCAGCTTGTTCGTATAATTTTTAGACGACAAATCTCTGAAGACTGGACTAAACGGCTAGTCTAGTTCTAAACTTACACATTTGGTATAGACATAAGTGGAAAAGCCCGGTGCACGACAGTATGTCAAGAAAACTGGAAGTGAAATCATGATCACAAAGGAAAATTTTATGGTTTTCTGTGGTTTGCAAATTGATTCTTTACCGTGTATGTCTGTCGATGTCTCATCCAGTGCCAGGAAAATAATCTTTTTAAAGGTTCATAAGGTGTCTACTTATTTTTTCAGCCAACAGCTGTTATTGAAACTCATTTTCAACTCAGAGATAAGGATTTTGTTTCCCATTGTGAATGTAGTAATTTTTCCTCTAATGACTTGGGTCATTTCATTGAGCTTATCAACTACAACGCTCAGATCAGCCCATTTCATTATCAGTATAATAATTGTCGTGAAGGATAATAAAGGATTCTATTACTTTCTTGTTCTAATTCTCGGAACCTCTGTAACGTTTTCGGAACCCTAAGGTTTACCTTCATTATAGATTCTTAAACATTTTTATAAGATATAAAAATTACATTTTGAATATTTTATATCAAACTTTTTTAAATGAGATTCAACTGTACACGTCACATACACCTGTAAATCAAATATTCTGTTTATTGCATCTTAAGAGTGTTTATCCATCCAGTGATATTTTTCGCTTGAATAAATAGCTACACTATATACTTTTTTTAAACGTTGACGGCAAGTCAATGTTATAATTCTCTTAATTAACAACTGATCTATAATATTGATTAAATTGTCTAAATTGTCCATAAATATTTTCTTGTTATGTTAATTATTTAATCTATATTGAAAACATTTCCAATTTAATTACATAATGATTTCAAAACCTTGACATTGTATTTACAATGTATCTCGTTGTCCTTGATTTTAGGTGTGTACAGTATTAGAAAGCAGATTCTCTGTATTTGGTTAAGATAATGAGTGAACAATAGCTTGCAACTGTTAATGCCGGAATATTAGCTATAACGACAAAACCTTAAAAAAATTTATTCATCATATTTTTTTATTGAAACTTTTATGTAAATTGGTTTTTAGTAGACTGTATCTGGACTAACAAAAAATTGTTGAGGAACAATTCTACGGACAGAAGTCATGAGAACTACTAAAAACTGGTCAGAAAACGGCTACTTAATACGTTTATCGATGAGATGGTTAAAAGTCTATAGCAAAAGGAAAGAATAAAGATGATTAGTCTCAGTATTAGGTACTAAGCCTGGAAGTTATTAAGTCAAAAAGTACAGAGTCGGTCCCTGCACATTATTGAGTACCACTAAGGCGAATCAACTTTACTCCCTTCCAAAGGCTAGTGTATCTGTTTAACGCAGAACACCCAGTTCTTCGTTCTAAATCTAAATAGATTATTATTACTAAAATGTGGATCAAATGTTTCCCAAAAGCCCTGCTTTTTCAATGAACCTAAAGACCTCTTCCTTCAGACAGCTAGTAAAGCCGCTAGCTGCTGCCGTTGAACACTAATTGGCCAGTAAAAAGTTTGTGTGGTGTTAGGGTTTTTAGTTGCGCATTCGCCTTTAACATGACTTAACGAACACGTACGTAGTCGGCTTTAAGTACCCTCCAAAGCACCATGACGGCTTGTATAATTTTTAGAAATTGAATATTTCTCAATATTATCAGTTTACACGGTCTTTCTCCACTCCGTTGTCACCCTGAGACAAACGGTGTTACTTCTCACAACAAAAGGTAGTTTTTGTGTCATTTTTGAGAATGAAAAGCGATTCTCTCTCCTGATGCCAACCATAATGTAGCTTCACCTATTTTTTTTTTAATTTTAAACTGTTTGTCCTTGTGTAGTGTAGTGTAATGTACAATTTTATGTTTATAACATTCCATGATTGTTGGATAGGCCAAAATTGACGAAATGCCCCTGAAGATGTTCTAGGAAGCGAAAGTATTTGGGCAAGATTTAATTAATAAACTGTGCTCTATATCTGCCTTTTATTTGATCAAATTTCCTAATTTTGTTCTGCAATCCTCCAACAAGGTCGAGCTGACTGTAATGTACCAACAAAGGTCAGTACCTTGACAGCTACTTCCCTCTATCTCTCTAGTCGTTTCACTATTACATAGTGTTATGATTTCCTACCATACAAGCAACTATCTCTTTCCATCTTCTTCTATCCTGGGCTACTCTCATGGACTCGATCGAGTGGGTGAGCGACCTCTGGCACTGCAAACGTTAACGTTTCTTAAAATAATAAATCCCTCAATATTATCAGTTTTTTTCTTGCTATATGTCCCAATACCTTTAAGACATCTGCGAGAGAAATAAAGAAGAGCGAGTCTGAATTTTATGCCTGAGTAGTCTTAATAGATACAGACATACCGACCGTATTTTATGCCTTGATACAACTGCCAAAATAAATGTCTCTGCATGGAAAACCGTGAACAGTCTGGCCAAAGAAAATCTTCTAAAAGCTCTTTAGAGTAAAATCCACAGTTGCTATCATCAAGTCCTCGTAGACAATTCGTCTGAAGACCAGCAACTTTATGTGGAGTCGTATGTTGCCATGTTATCATATCCACTGGTAACTTTAACATCTTAATACATAAGATCGAATAATGTAAACCTAATTTTAACCTACAACTTTTAACGGGTTTTTACCCAGATATTTAGTGGCTCAAAACATGTACACCTAGACATTGATGATGGAATATGGATTCCGAAAACGTTTTGTCTTCATGACATAGCTCGTTTGGGATTTTTTTAATTTGTATACCTTTTATAAAGGATTATAACAAAAATTTTTTCTCTTTAGAGTAATATTAAAATCTTAAAAGTAGTGGCTGATTTTATATGTTTCGACATCCTGAAAGCTAATATACAAAATTGATAGTAGATCGTGGTCTCCAAAGGCACATAATTTGGGCAAGTCACCTTCTGCTAAACGGTGTTTAAGTTCACCTCGAAACTTTTGATAACAGTACGTCTGTTTTTTTGCCAATTATGCAAAGCATGATGTTAAGAAAAATAAAAGTATTTGACCAATGCGTATTACCGGTTATGACCTATGGGGCGGAAACTATGATTCTAACCAAGACTACAGCTTCGATATTGAGAGTGGCACAGAGATGAATGAAACGGTCTATGCTGGGAGTGATGTTTCGGAACCGAATAAGAACGAAGAAGGACGAGTATTGCTGATGTTGTGGAACGCATAGCGGAGCTAAAATGGAATTAGGCAGGCCATGTAGCGAGAATGCAAGACTCACGATGGACGAGCAAAATTACACATTGGAGGCCAAGAGCAGACAAACGTAGTAGAGGAAGACCACCTACACGTTGGGCTGACGACATCAGGCGTATCACCAAAAATTGGCAACAAA
This sequence comes from Diabrotica undecimpunctata, assembly GCF_040954645.1. NCBI lineage: Eukaryota > Metazoa > Arthropoda > Insecta > Coleoptera > Chrysomelidae > Diabrotica > Diabrotica undecimpunctata. Next base: position 120,093,452 of record NC_092803.1, on the reverse strand, counting down.
GAGCACAAAATCGCAAAGGAGTTTAAGGGAGGCCTATGTCCAGCAGGGGACGTGATAAATGAAGGCTGCATGATGATGATGTTAAACACTTCATAGATTTATATATACATACATAATCGTTCCTCTTCTACCTTCAGGTGTCGAGGGTGTCATACCTTTATACGGCACTAAATTTTTTTCTAATGATGCGTTCTTACTACTAATTTTTGTATCGGTATTCTTTCCAATTGTTTTTTCCTGTTAATATTCTGTTCTTTTCTTTTTTACACATTGTAGTAGTGATCTTTTATTCACTACTAAAGTTCTGTATAATATTAATCTAAACAGACTGAATACACACCCAAATTCAACACGATTCAATAGGAATTATGTCGCAAAAATCCGAAATATCGCAATTAACCTCTCATTTATTGACACTGGCGCTTGCAATTCAACCTCTTGCAAATACCGTGTTATTTAAGATTCTTGTTTGACATTTTCCCGAAGGCAGTCACGTTTCGTTTATTAACCATGGTTTTTCTCGAGCAACTATCTATTCAAACAAAAGTTCAAAACCCATTTCTTTAGGAAATAATTTAACCGCTAATAGTTCGGTAACTTACCAATAGTTTGGTGGATGAGTGGATTGTTTCAACTTAGATCTTGGTTTAAAACTTGGGCTTTGACTTTTCTTTACTTCTGCTTCTATTTCCTGAATACCCTTCTTTATTTTAACTACAGTGCGCTTCTCAAAGTCACCTCAAATATTTTATAAACTATAAAATTTCAGTTAATATTTTTTTTAAACGAAGGTACTTTTTATGGCTTTTATGATGTTTTAGTGGCGTTTATTTCTACATTTTTCGAAACTTCATTAGATCGCCACCTATATTTCAATATTCTTTCCTGTATTTTTTACACCAATATTCAAATTGATTTGCTCTCGTGCTTTTGATTTAAACGGACTTTAGTGTTGAGATATCCAATATTCAACATCAGCTTCCTTCACTCTTCCGTCTCGTGCCATGTGTATTATGTCGAACTGTATTATGTCGACATATGCCCCTTTCTACCAGACAGTTTTATATTAAGCACTCGTTTTTTCATTCCTCATTGTGTCTTCGCCATTATTTCCACAATGAGCTCCACATTCTTATGTGAGAATGGGAAGAATGCAAAGGTTGAACAGTTTTGTTTTTTGATACTGAGGATATTATTAATTTTTTAATATATAGCTGAGTTTACTAAAAGAATCCCAAGTCAATTTCATTAGGTTTTTGGCGGTAGGACCATATCGGACCCTGGTCTCCCTCTTCGCCTCCAAGCATTGTTTTCTTCGGCTGCTCTCCTCCGGTTATTAACCTTTAACAATCGGTGCTTACTTCCTTTAATGGATCCAAATATCCAGGATACTTATCGCAACCCGCTCTGGGAAACATATCAAGGAGACCTGGAGTATTGTTAAAGCAGGATTAAAGGGATGATAAAGCGTATACTAGACCTAGACATGGCCGGCGAACAATTTCCAGAGGTTGTCATATCAGCATTCGAAGGCAACTGCCCAGAGATATTGAGCAATTCCAACAGGAAAGTACTCTGTTAGAATGACAGCCTTGCAAATCAATGGACAGAAGTCAGACGAAAATTTAATTTCGCCAAAAGACCAGATGATGGAGCGGTTACCACAAAGCTCTGGCTGAATATAATAAATAACTGAGAAGTGCAAAAAGGGAATCGTGGAAAAGGAATTGCAGGAGGTAGAACAGACTCTAGAAATGTCAAGGCTCCATCAAGTTCTCTCATGGGATTCTCAGCTAAGTATTCCTTTACTACAAAAAGAGTCAGATGAATACACTCAGAATGGTGAAAAGACCCTGAGAAAACTTTTCTTCATTAATATATACACTATGATTAATCTAAAATAAAACTGATACCACTACACACACGGCAACAGACTGAACTGAATACCATGACTTACGGTTCTAGGGAAAACTGGAGTGTTGCAAAAGAAGTGGTAAACCTGGACAAAATCAAATAGGCAATATATTATTTTTATATGGCTTATTTGAGCCATATAAATCATCTAGTCCGGACAGGATTTATCCAATACTACAGAAGTGAAATGACCTTTTGTACAAAAAATTATGTATGATAAACTACATAAAGCTAGCTATGACTGAAGTGCACTTCAACAGCATTGAAGCTCATAAGGGCAACTTTTATACACAAACCTGGCAAAACCGGGCAGGAAAAAGCTAAGTCTTAGAGGACGATAAGTTTGATGTCATTTGTGCTGAGACTTTAGAAAAACTGCTCGATAGCCATATTAGAGATGGTGTATTGGTTAAAAGACCACTGCTGCATCTCATAAAGAAGGGTGAGTATGTTTTGGAAAATCAATAGATGATGTTGGGTGTATTTGTCGATATATAGGGAACAGTTTCTAGGAAACAATCATACGGGCGATTGGTGTAAAAGAAATAGATGAAACAAGCTGCAGATGGGTAGACTGCATGCTGAGGTGTCGTGTGATCTACGAAATGTTACCGGGGATACGGTGTCAGCACAAGTGGCCAGAGACTGTTAGCAGGAGAGAGTCTTATCTCGTCTTTTGTCTAATACTCTCTTGTCGCTTTGCGGATGACCTGCTCATCTTAACGCACGGAAAATTTAATGGTACAGTCAGAGATATAATGTAACAGAAATGAAATTTGCCAAAAGGAGGAATTTAGACGAATTGGGTCATCTGAGCTTAAATGGTACACATCTAAATTTTGTGAGCGAATTAAAGAATCCGGAGGTTATATTAGACTCGAGTCTCTTTAAAGAACAAATAAAACAAATAACTAAGAGCGATAACTTCGTCGACTTTAGGCTAGTGTGCGAATGCCGAGGAAAACTCAACAGACTGGCGGAAAATTGGACCAGTGTCACATCGGTATGGGATTCGTGTCAAGCCTGGATCCGAAGGCAACATAACTCTCATTGGGAAAATATACCCGGTTAAGAACATGGCAAAATATATATTGGACGGGCATTTGCTAATAGAGCTAAAATGCTAATAGGGGAAAATACGGAGGAATCAGCTCAGCGTTATAACAGGCATCCTTACTGGACGTGCGCCAATCAAAGGGCACCTACATACAATGGGATGGTTTCATGGAGACTTAAGCCGCACACTCTGTAACAGAAAACTTATAAACATCCTCTAGACCTGTATAAGCTTTCAGAATCCTGAAATGGGTCTCACGAGTGAATGGAAGAAGTACATTGTGTATAAGCCAACTGGCTACAGTACGACCGGTTTACAACAGACGGCTTCCATGAAAAAGCCTTTAATTATCTTTAAAGGTTGTGTCAGCTGGTTTTGGACTCGTACTTGCGCTTCTGTGTGAGTCGTGGTGGTTTGAACTAGTTTTATCAATTTCCTTGTTATACGTAGGCGGTCCGATAAGTGCTTAGCCTCATTCAGAAATTTCAGCAGTATGGGACTCATAGTTTTGTTTTGACCGCGTGTGAAAGCAGATTTTAGAAAAACGGAAGAAGAGCAATATCGATCGGTGATTCGATTCTTGTTTTTGGAAGGGAAATCGCGCGGCGAAATCAAAGAGCGCTTGGATGCTATGTAAGGTGACTCTTCTCATTCGATGGGCACCGTAAAAAATTGGTTTTAGTTTTAACGTGGTCGCACGTCGGGTTTTGATAAACCACGCCTTGGTGTCCCGAAGGCGAAGACTGTCGTAACGGCCGGAAAAGTCACGGCTACCATTTTCTGGGATTTACAAGGGGTAATTGATCTACATCGACTACCTGGAGAAGGGCAAAATGGTCACAGAGCTCTACTACGCCGAATTATTGGGCTGATTCGACGCTGAATTGCAGAAAAACGACTCCATCTGCCGAAGAAAAAAGTGCTCTTCCACTATGACAACGTATCGGCTCATACCTCCGCCGTCGCAATAGCCAAATTGATCGAATTAGGCTGCGAACTGTTGCCCCATCCACCGTATTCTCCACATTTGACTCCGTGAGACAGAAATTTAAGTAGAATGAGGATGTCATCGCCGCCGCGGAAGCCTACTTTACAGACCTCGAGAAAACATATTTTTCAGACGTATTTTTCGGTCAAGTGTATCGAGCTAAAAGGAGATTATGTTCAGAAATAAATCACCACTTTTCCAAAATTTTCGTTTTTTATTGTAGGCTAAATACTTATCGGATCGCCCTAGTACCACATTCTCGCATCACGAAATATAGTTTGTCTCTGTTTATTTTGCCATATGCTTAAAATCAGTTTTATTATCTCTCCCAAATATTGGCTTTCAATAATTAAAACATTCTAAATATAAATATAAGACATTTCTGTTTCAGGAGACCTTACTATTAAAGGTTAAATCACGCTTTTATTTCTTAAAGTCACGAAATTAGAACACAATACGAATTTATGAAACAAAAACGGCAATTTATCTTCGGTAAGAAAGCACAGCGAACACGTATGATTTAAAAATACCAAGTTATACTAGCTGAACAACAGTGACCTTTGTCATAATGTTCACAAGCGAAATATGGTCTATTTGAATAAAATTCCCAACTCGAGAGATACAGTTAGGATAGGTGAAGATTACTCTTTAATTAGGTTGTTTCTTATATTATACTACCAGAGACGGATTTCTGAAGTGATGCGTGTCAAAATAATTTGTTCAAGCATTTGTAACACATATCGATTCTTTAATATTATTTTCCGTCGACCGTCCATTTATGATCAATTTTAACACCCTCAAAATCATTTATTAATGACCCTTATTAATGAATGATTTTTCTATTAATGAACGATTTCATTATAGGCAACACAACATACATTGCTTGCATAAATTAATTAAACGCTCTGTGATTGGCAGTGACCTGTGGTGTAGGCAACCAAACATATATCTATTTATATTCCCACTAAAAAATTTAAAATGAAGTAGCCGCTGTTAGTACTATCTGTCATTGTATGTCATTATTTACTTTATTGTTTAAAATTCTGTGTATTTGAAAAATCAAAAGATGGATATTGACGAAGAGTTTAATTTAACTCCACCAGAAGTGACAGAAACTGCAAATGAAATATCTTTAAGTTTACTGCCTGAAAAAATGAAAAAATTGTTGTTTATCGTTAAGTAAATAAAAATTTAAACTTGTCCATTTCGTTTTTTACAGCATATATGATAAGATATCTTTATTTCTGAAAAGTACTGTTGACAGAAAAGTTTTGTAACGAACTCGAATTTGTAACGAATTAGAATGGCGATTAACAATCTCGAACATTAACGCGCTCGCTCCGCTCACGCGTTAAAATATCTCAATTGTTAATCGCCCTTATTAATACACTTGTTGGTTAAATGACTATTAAGTTTGTAAACTAATTTTTCGAAACCAACTCTTTTTCCCAACTATTAAATTGTTTATATTTATTTAAACTGCTTATAATATATGCATTTTTAATATCCAAGTTTTTATTTCTTGTTTCTATTTTTTGTTTGTATTACACCTTTTCTTTTTTTGTTCTTCATCTTCCAAAATTTTAATGAGTAACTTTCTGTTTTTTTGTCCGCTTACAGTCTATTCTTCTAATTTCTGATTCTAATTTCAAAGAGTGTGTTTGTGTATTAAAGCCAAAAATGCCGAGACGTGTTTCGGATGTAGATAATTCTAATAGAAGATCTTATGGAGAAGAAGAAGGACATGTATAATAAATTTCTAGCAACAAATGACCTTTACGATCGGGAATAGTATAACAGTTTAAACAAAGAAGTAAAAAAGTAGGTAAATAAAGACAATAATGAGATGTGGAATAAATATCGTAGACAATGTTATGGGTACCGCAAGAAGCAAAGAAGCCTGGAAATTAATTAGAGGTAGTAGAACAGATAGAAAAGAACGCAGTAGGTTAACTCTAATATCCCCGAAATTATGGGTCAAATATTATGAATACCGGCTTACAGAATATCGAGCAGAACTCGCAAGATCTTGGCTACGAAAAATATGACATTTTATACTGCGAAGAAACCAGAAGCCAGAAGAAATTAAAGAAGACAACAACGTTATGAAAAATGGGAAGGCTCCAGGACCGGGGGAAGCCTGAATTAAATATGACCCTGACGAACTATTTCAGCTTTTGGGTTATACCTTTAATTTATTCTTGAGAGGTGAAGAACTACTTCAGAATGGAAAACTGTAGATATCAGCAATCTATACAAAAATATAGGAGACAGAAAGGATTGTAAGAACTATCGAGGGCTTAGTGTAACCAACTCAATATGTAGAATGTACGGAAAGATAATTAAAAGTTGAATTGAATATTGTGGGGAAGCCGTTGAAGATCAGAGTTGCTTTTGTACTGATTCTCCTTGTATAGACAATGTGTTCTTTCTAAAACAAACAATAGAAAAGCTTTGGGAACAAAATATGGAGACACACCTGGTATTTATTGATCTTCAAAAGGCGTATGACAGAGTCCCATTAGCCAAGATTTGACAGGTGCTATAAGTCATCGAAATTTCGCCGATTTACATTAATGTTGACAGGGAGTTGTACGACGACATGATGAGTTCAATAAAGATTGGACGAAAAGTGACAAAGGTGGCTAAAGGACGTCACCAAGGCTGCTGCATTGCACCTACGCTCTTTAAGATTTATCTGGTGAATAGGATGCTCTGAAATAACCACATCACTCGAAACACAAAAGTTAGGATGTACAAAAGTATCATAGAAAGTATTGCTACATATGGTTTAGAGCTTTGGGTAATAAATAAAAAAGACGCTTCCAAAATAAAAGCGAATGGAAATGGAAATAAATTATTGGCGTAAATTTTGCCAAATTACTGGAAGGTATACACTAAGGAATACTGAAATCAGAGAGCGTATGAACATAGGCATTGACATCCTGGAAACTATAATGGTATGGCCATGTCGAAAGAATGAATCATCAAGGATGTTACAGTGGATACCCACCAACCGCAGGAAAAAGGAAGGCCAAGAATATTGTGGAGGTAAGAAGTAAATAGTGCAATAGAAGATAGGGGTCTACGAGCAGATGACTGGAAGGGTCGCATTTATAATCATTTTGCCAAAGAAGAAGAAAACTACTAGAGTATAGAATTTAGGAGAACAGCAATCTTTTTTTTTTGGATATGCATCTACCAGCCTGTTCTCTGTATCTTCTTTTTCTTAGCTAGATATCTTTTTCTATGCCTATTGTAATTCCTTAAAATGCTTTTATATTGGTCTTGTTTTCATAATGTCCCATTATATTGCTACTTATTATTTCTACTAACCGCCCCCCTTACTTTTTATACTGATTAAACAATTGGAAAGCTTCTGTATGGCATGATTTTCTGATAAATTTGATGTGTTTTAATCTATTTTGGCGTGTGCAGGTAAACTAAACTTTATATAATGTATTGAATTTTAATTTTATATTTTTTTATACTCAATTTTATATTTTTCTTTCATTGTAGTTGTCATTTATACT